>NC_052358.1:23794410-23867853 GCF_009727055.1 Benincasa hispida
CAAATGTTTAATCCTCCCTTTATCAACGTAAGCTGACTTCACCTTGATTCAATGTGTTCTTCCCAAACGCATCCAACACAATTTCTTAGGGTTTAAGAATTTCTCTTAATCGGACACCTAGATTTTAATTGACGTTTGCCCTTACGTCTTCAAGCTTTGTTTGTATTCAACTTAGGGTTTTTAAATGCATAATCCACCCCAACGCGTCCAAATACATCCACCAGAAGCTTGCTCGGCCGTTTAATGCATAGGCAAGGCGTGGGCGTGACGTTCGAATCGGACAAAGCAAGGCTAACGTATAGGCACTCTCGCTCTTTCCGCTCTTGGCAATGTCGCTCACTCCACTCTCGGCAGTGTCGCTTTTTCCTACTTTCTCGCTGGTCTCGCTCTCTTCACTCTCACTCTCTCCAGCAATCTCGCTGGTCAGCTCTCTCCAATCTCGCTCTCTCTCTCTAGCTTTCTCTCCAACTTTTCTCTCCACTCTCGCTCTCTCCAGCTTTCTCACTGGTCTCGCCTTCTCTATCTTCTATCCAATCTCGCTTTCTCCTATTTCCTCTCCAATCTTGCTGGTCTCGATCTCAATGATCTCGCTCTCTCCATCTTTCTCTCCAACTTTTCTCTCCAATCTTTAGCTACTATGACAAATGTTATATATATATATATATATATATTTACCCATTTACTCACCACTTAATGATATTTTTACACGGATCTTCCAGGATAATTCCAAAATAATATTTTCTATATTTTTCCTTAATTCCTTACTCCGTACTTCACCTAATTTTTCATACTTAGCCGAATTTTCCCCAAATTTTCCAAACTTAATTTCCATATTATTCCATACTAGCTCAACCTACTTATTATTTTCCCCCAACTTTCCCAACTCAATTCCATATTTTTCTTTTCAAATCCCCATTCTTCCTTCATCATTTCATACTAACTTTCTCATCAACCTACTCAACTTATTTATACAAATTTAAATAGGAACACATAATTAAGTGAAAAATTAAGACAATTTAAATAAGAAAACACACTTAAGTGTAAAATTGGGAATCGGGGTTCACATAAGTTTTGAAAACAACAATATTAATATTAAAGGTCTCAACAATTTATACATCTTAACCATCTTTATTGGGGAGAGAAAAAAGAAAAGGAATAACTTTTTTTTTAGTTCAACTTCAAAGGAAATACTTTTTTATTATTATTTTATAAAAGGTTTTTTTGCCACTAAAATTATAGAAAGATTTTCCACGATTCCCGTGTCCAAAAAGTCATGCAACCATAATATGACAAGCTTTTTTTTATTTCTATATATTTATTTATTTTGCTTACTCTAATAATCAAGCGGGGATAGCTCAGTTGGGAGAGCGTCAGACTGAAGATCTGAAGGTCGCGTGTTCGATCCACGCTCACCGCATATATATTTTGTTATAAAAAATAATTTTAGAAAACTCGAAGAAAAGGGAAAAGAATTTCAGCCCATGTATGTATGATTGTATAAATGTGTAAAATACAGTGATACATCAAGGCTCTTTTTCTTTCTTAATTACATACAAAGCCGAGATTAACATCTTATATACATAGCTCAATGAACCAAAAAAAAAAAAATGGCTGTGGCCTCTTGTTTCATGTTTCTTCTTTCCTTTTTTTTTGTAGGAAGCCAACGCCTACAAATTGTGTTCTTTGAGCATCCTATTCCTATCTACATTGTTTGATGGATCAATGAATGACCATCCGACATAATTTTAATTTGCTTTTCGATTCTACAAGACGTCGAACATTAAATGTTTTTCATTGGTTCTTATCTAATTAATTCGAGAGCCTTTGAGTGTGACCGGAGGAATTTAGAGATAATTGGTATGGGATGACTCAAAATTTGGACCAAAATAGAATCTATCCCACTTTTAAAATTTTGAATTTTTTTGACCTTTTGCTTCCAAACATAAATTTAATAAAACGGACTATTATGTATGCAGGGTTAGGATTTCATTCTCTATTCTTGTTTTTTTTTTCGTGTTTCCTCATTTAATGTCAGTGCTTTTTTATCTTCTTGTTCATTCTTTGCTCTTGCTATTCTCAAGGAGCAACGACAAAGAGCGAAGAATGAGAGTAAAGAATGAAGAGCAAGAGGAATAAGCACTGACATTTAATCATCACAAAGAGGAAATCGAAGAAAAAAAAAGAACGAAGCAAGAAATGAAAAGCAAGACTAATGAGATCCTAACTCGCATGCACGATAACCCGTTTTGGTAATTCCATATTGATATGATGCAAACAGAAGGTCAAAAAATATAACTTTTTAAAACTGGATCAGATATTATTTTGGCCTTCCAAAATGGGTCATCAGTATGAAAAACCAAAAAATTATCCAACTATTAGAGCTGAGCCCTTTGAATCTCCCAACTGACAAGAATTTGTGACTTTCTTCATATCAACTTGGTCTTTGTTCATCTTTTTTATGGAAGACTGTTCAGCAGAACTGGATAGAAGAGGAAAACTTTTGTTTTGGCTCATTGATTCTGGCTTTGAAACTCCATTTCTTTCTCTGACATATTTATAAGAAACAAATTCAATAGGACCAGATGATGTTAAACACTCACTCGAAATCATAGAAACATGTTTCGGTTCCTTTTTCGAGTTTGTATATCTTGATCCCTGAGTTACAGGTTCTGAATTTGAGTTTCTTTTGGACACCAAACCGTAAGAACACGTTTCATTCCGGTACTTCGCACTCGAACGGCTTTGTTTTCTCTATAATCCAAAACTAAATGAGGTTAGAAAAGAAAGAGACATAATAACATCTTTTGAAGCAAAAATTCAACTGATCAACTATAGAAGTTTACCAATAATGAAATAACTAACTCAGCATTAGGCTTTGCAGCAGGAACTACTCTAGATTGCTTTAGTCCTTTTGCTTCTTGGTAGACTATTTGGCTTCTCCCACCACCTATTCCTTGTTGCCTGTTTAAAATACAGAACTAAGAAACTGCAAAGTGAAATCCATTTTGGTTTTCAAGAAATTCTTTATATTTTACCTTCTTGCTTCCTCTTCCCTCGGCTTTGAATCAATCTCTTTGCTAGGAGGGTATTTTGGCAAACTTGAAGGATCACTTGGCAAGGGCCTTGTGGTAAAGAACTGCTTAAAGAAACCCCTTGTAAGAATATGAATATCTTCACTTTCCAGTTCCAACTGAATTGAATCTTGTTGGTAAGTACACGATACGGATGACTAGTATCTAATACATATGTTGCAGTAAAAAGTGTTTGTACGTATCAGTACAAACACATTAACCAAGCTAAAGTGTTTGTGTTTCTTAGTGGAAATGTGATATACCTCACTATTGAGTGCGGAACCTGCAGTTCCTCGCCCTGTAGGATCTATAGATAGCAGAGTATCCATAAGCTCAACAGCAGCACGAGGAATATCGTTATATCTTTCTCGAAGACATCTTTCGTATGACTGTGGAGGTTTCATGCTTGTTGAATGCTTCAAATGCAATTTTTTCCAATAGTCCTTGGAAGGGGAACCACATAGCTTAAATATTTTATGCAGTTGTTCAACCTGATTTTGACAAATTAAAACATTGAATGAAGCCACTTTTGATCAATCTAAATAGTTCATAATTGAAGACAGGAAGGTGATCAATCTCAACAAATTTAAAGCTATATTGTACCTCTGTTTTTCCTGGCAAGATAGGTTTGCCAGTATATAACTCTCCTAGAATACAACCAGCACTCCATAAATCAATTTCAACTCCATATTTAGACGATCCAAGTAAAAGTTCCGGTGGTCGATACCAGAGAGTTATTACACGGCTCGTCATCGGAACCGTTGAATGTGAATCAAAGAGAACAGCCAACCCAAAATCTGCTATCTTCAAAATTCCATTGTTGTCAATAAGAAGATTTGAGCCCTTTATGTCTCTATGTAGAACCCCATTACTATGACAATGATCAAGTCCACTCAAAAGTTGCTTCATGTAACACTTCATCTGAAGTAATGGAGAAAAAGAGCTTAAACTCTATAATCAAAATGGTTATGTAATATCTATGTATTGATCACTACTATTTGTGAGCTATATATGCTACCTGTGGTTCGGTGAACGACGAGCCAGGCCGTGATGCGAGTCCGGTAAGATCATGTTCCATGTATTCAAAAACAAGGTACATGGTACATGATGTTTGTGATGTGATCAAACCTTCCAACTTAACTATATTTGGATGATCAAGCCTTCTCAAAACAAGGATTTCTCTTGCCATAAACTTGATACTCTCAGCATCTTTATTGTCAAATCTGATCCTTTTCAAAGCCACAACTTTATCTTGAATGATATCACGAGCTTTATACACACTGCTATAAGTTCCTTGGCCAATCTGCAAGAATGAGATATATATATATATATATATATATATAAGAAACAATAACATCATTGGGGTAGTAAGTTAAATCAGCTGCAAATTTATGAGCATACTTTCTCTAACTTGATGAAGTTATTTGCACGTTTTGGCAACCAGCCTTTGATAGCTTCACCAGCCACCACAGCCAGCCAACTCGGCCACCCGGCAGCGACTTGCTCGGCCTCGGCAGCATTCGGAATCTTTCCGATACATTGATGGTTGATAATGGTGACATCAGGAATATCTGTCTTCTTCTTCTCATTAGGAAGCTTGCCATGTGAACGTAGTGAACCGTTCGCCGTCGTATCGAACAACATAACTGTAACATCACTACAATTCAGTCTATCTTTCTCCCAAATCATCTCAGATTTGGGAGAGCCGGATCTTGATGTTTTGAATTCAGAGAGGTGTTTAATAGAGGAATGAGCTCTTTTGGAGGTAACATGTTCATTATCACTACACTCATCTGCTAAAACCTTAGAATATATACAGCCCATTTTGCAGAAACTGAACACAAAACCAATAAAGATTATATATTCTCACATATATATGTACAAATCCCCTTGTTTTCCCGAATATGAAAGAACCCACCACTTTTAGACTTGAAAACAAACAAAAAAAACAAATCAAAATTCAACCCAATGTCATGGGTTCTTATTCAAGTATGAATGTAGCCGTAGCATTCGAACCATAGAAAAGTAAGCAGATAAGGATAAAACTTGAGAGAGAAAATCAAAGGGATAAACTCAAGATTTTAGAGACAACATCATAAACAGTGGAATAAATGGATCATGGACTCATTCAAAACCAGCAGATGAAGGGTAATTAAAATTTGAAGTTGAGTCCTGAAAAGCGACTGGAATAAGAAAAATAGAGGGAGAGCGTGAAGAAAGGGGAAAACAAAATTCCAAAAGTACATACCAATAAACCAATTGATAATAAGACGAGTAATTCACCTATGTTATAAAGATTGTGAAGTCCTTGATTACCATTGTTGTCCCTCAATATGGTATTTTTTGAGCTCTAGGGACCAAATGCTCTTTGAACTTACTCTAAATTCCATCTCAAAACCAATTAACAACGAGACACAAGAAGTTTATGGGCCTACAACAAAAAAACACATATATAGCAAAATCTATCCATGATAGATAGATTCCTACCAACGATATAATTTATCTCTAATAGACTTCAACAGTCGAATCTAAACTTTGTTATATTTGCAGATTTTATAAAAATTGTGAGGTTAGTTTGATTTTTTTTTTTACAAGATCCTTATCAAGAACAAGGGATGGAAAAAAATGGAAAAAAAATAAAGTGAGATTAATTAATGAGAAGATGTGAGGAAACAGTTGGGCATTGGATTTTCAAAGAAGTTGTTGAGAGTTATTTATGAATGCAGCATTAAAGGTCTTATAAGGGATTGAACTAACAGTAACCCCACAGTTTTAAATTCTTCTTCTTCTTCTTCTTCCTTCTTTCTTCAACATAATTAAAACCTACAACTTCTATTCCTAAGCCGCCATTAATCACCGTCTTTTTCCTTATTAGACACTAAAACACTTCCCTAATAAATACCTTTCCCAAGGAAATATATATATAATAAATTTCATTTTTATTCCTTAACTTCAAAATGCTAGAATTTGGGCCCCTGGCCGACCTTTATCATAGGCTAGAATTTAAATTCGTAAAACGACAAAAAGGGATAAAGGATAATTAGTCATATAGCGCTAATTACACTATCATTTAGAAAAATAACAAAATATAGATTTTTTTTAATTACATCAAAACACATGAATGACACGTGAGTCCAGTTTTTAGAAATCCTAAAATGCCCCCATCATCTTTTTTAATTACACTTTAATTAATCCGATATCTTTATTAATTAGTCTGTAATTAATTGGTCAAATATGTTTTTCATGACTTTTGATTTATTGAAGTATATGTTGCTTCAAACACACTTTTTAACCATTTTGTCGGTTTAATCTAATTTAAGGTTTTTCCAACTTCTGAATATATTATTTTTTGGTTTAACAATGTATTGTGATGGTTGTAGCAATCCTAACATTATTAGGATCGTGGAGAATAAAGATATATTATGGTTGTTGTCCTTTGTTTCAAAATCTTCCTATAATAATGTTTATTTTATAATTGACAATATTATATCTTGTCAACCAAATCCTTCAATTACACTACATATTCGGTTCCTCGTTCAAAACCTCCAACAACATGTCTGATATTGTTAATTTACTAGATCTGGATTCTTGTGCCGCAAACTTTTACCATAAAGGAAGACTTTATTTTTAACAGCAATGATGCATTAAAGAATTCCCTTAACAACTTCTATAATTGCACTGTAACTAATCTAACAATTCCGTTAGTTATACTGTAATTAATTCATCAAATACACAATTATGTTTATTTCAGTTTGCTTTTAGATATTCAACGTGGATGAATTTCCTCTTTGCATGTAGATATTTTAGCATGAATTTCGATTTTTAGTTTGAAAATCCTCCAAACTCATATCTAAAGAATTTTCTATCTTCAAATTTTGATATGAATTTTGAAATTTCATATTATATTACTTTTCATGAATCTCTTTTCTATTAATCCTAACTAAATCATATGACTGTAAAATTGTTTTTATCAATATCTTTATTATAATTTTCTTGTAAACGATTTATAAATTGTATTTATCATTATTTTCAATAAAATTTTGTTTTAAACAAGAAGAAAGATATATTTATTGCGTTTCTCACCTATTCCTCTTATTTTTAAATTTAGTTTTATCAATATATTTATTATAATTTTGTTTTAAACCTGAAGTTCAGTATTTAGTTATTAATTTATTCAAATATGTATTTGAAGAAATGTTCAATCTTCAAATGTTTGTTTGAGTTTTTAAATCTCATATTATATTACTTTTTTAAATTTGACTTTGTAATTTCATTTTATTTGATTTGGTTCAAGAAAGTCATTGAAAGATTTGAATTCACAAAGGTAAGAAGTCAAAGTCAAATTTAGGTTAAGAATTGATGTGTATGTGTGGTTTATATGAGTTGAAAAAAAGAAAAAAATTGTTATTTTTAGTCTAAAAGCATTACATGCTCCTCTCCCCTTATCTTCTCCTTCGCGAGAACTGCCTTGAATGCAAACTCCATCTTTTCCTTCTTTCTGTGGGACCTATAAACTTTAACCTACAACCAGCTACCGCTAGTTGCTACTGGCCAATGACCGCCGGTTACTGTCAACCATTGCATATCACCGACTTCCAGGCACTGTGGGTATTACCACATTGAATAAAATAACAAGATCATTCTATTCATTGATAGATCAATCAAATAAATACAATGAACTTTGTTCTTTATATACAGAGTAAGTAGAAACAGAGTGGATGGAAGAGAAAGGGAATGGGTTTAACAAATCAGAGCCCAACAAACTAACAAACTAAAAGATAAAGAATTTTGTTTTTATTTCTTAATACTCCCCCTCAAATTGGAAGATGAATATCGAGGACACCCAACTTGAATAAGACATATGATAGAACAGAGTATGATAACGCCTTTGTGAACATGTCAGCTAGCTGAAGACTAAAACGAATTGGAAGCACCTTGAGAAAGCCATCAACAATCTTATCTCGAACGAAGTGACAATCTATTTCAATTGGTTTTGTTCTCTCATGGAAGGTTGGATTTGAATCAATTGAAATGGCAGCTTGATTATCACAAAAAATAGTGGCTGGAAGTGAATGTCGAATGTTCAAGTTTGTTAGCAATTGGGAAATCCACAACAGTTCACTAGTCACAGAAGATCTCGACACAGTTGGCTACTTTTTGGATTTCCAAGAGATCAAGGAATCTCCCAAGAAGATACAAAACCCAGAGACAGACCGTCTTATATCTAAACACGCCCCCTAATCAGCATCAACAAAGGCTTGAAGGTGAAAAGTAGTGATTGGTTTAATCAGAATTCCTTGTCCTGGTGATTGTTTTAGATATTTCAGTAGGTGATGAACAACATTCATGTGAGATGTAGTAGGATTTTGTAGGAACTGACTTAACCTATACACAGCAAATGAGATGTCTGGACAAGATATTTGTAAATACAAGAGAAGTCCAATTAATCTTCGATAACGTGTCATCAGCAGACAATGTTGTTCCTTCATATTTTGAAAGCTTAAGATTCGGATCCATAGGTAACAAGGTAGGTTTAGCATCAAGAAACCCTGTGTCTTCAAGGATTTGAAGACAATATTTTCTTTGAGATATCAGCAGACCTTGGTTAGAACGAGATAGTTCTAAACCTAAGAAGTATTTCGCTTGCCCCAAATCCTTTAATAAGAAGTGCATTTTAAGCATGTTTTTTATAGTAGCAATTTCATCAGATGAGAGACCTTTGATGATAATATCATTAGCATATACTAATAATGCAATAAATGTATCAGCACGTCCTCTAGTAAAAAGTGAATAATCCGAATTTGACTGCCGAAATCCATGTGATGATAAAGCACTTGAAAATTTGATAATCCATTGTCGTGAAGCCTATTTAAGGCCATAAATGGATTTGTTTAACCGGCAAACAAGATTCTCCCCCTCTTTTGGTACTTCAGAAGTCTTGTATCCCAAAGGTAGAGTCATGAAGACTTCTTCAAATAGATCTCCATTCAAGAATGCATTGTTGATGTCCATTTGTGCCAAGTGCCAATTATACTAGGTAGATAAAGCAAGGACTATTTTCACTGTAACAATTTTAGCTACTGGTGAAAATGTATCAAAGAAATCAATACCCTCTTGCTGGTTATATTCTTTGATCACAAGTCTGGCCTTGTAACGATCAATTGCCCCGTTAGAAGAGTATTTCATATGATATACCTATTTGCTACCCACTGTGTGATGTCCTTTTGGCAAAGACAAGACTGTCCAAGTTTTGTTTCTTTCCATAGCATCAATTTCACTGTCCATAGCATCTCTCCATTCCTTGAATTTAACTGCCTGATGATAGAAAGTAGGTTCATAGATTGTGGCCACATTCAACATATATGCTTTGTGAGCTAATGAGTAAATATCAAAGAAATATATTTGTCAAAAAAAAAATGGAGATGTGAAGTGAGTAGGTGTGTTGGTTATAATGTTGCAATAGAAGTCCTTTAAATAGGAAGGTGGCTTGTGTTGCCTTTTATATCATCTTGGAGCTGATGCAGTAGGAGAAGTGACTACTGGTATATCAGGTACTAAAGTAGCAACCTTTGGTTCTATCAACTGATCATTATGCATATAATCATGTATAGCAATAGACATACTATCATTAGGATTAAGTGAAGTTATATTCAAGTTAGTGGTACTTGTAGTTGGCAGAGGTATATCCATAAAAACCGGAGAAGGAAGTACATACTGATATAAGAAATCAATAGATATGTGAGAAGGATTGGCAGTGATGCTGTGAAAAGGAAACAAATCTTCAAAGAATAGGACATCTCGAGAGATAAAGAAACTCTTCTTAATAATGTCATATAATCTGTATCCTTTTACACCAATTGGATATCACATAAAGACACATGGATGAGCTCTTGATCAAATTTAGATCTCTTAACTAATAAGGTGGAAGCATATGTCAAGCAACCGAAGACTCTTAACAGAGAGAACATATTAATAAGGAGTTTAATGAGATAATAATGGCATGGGGATTCTGTTTATCAAGTGGGCTGCAGTGAGAACACACTTTCCCCAAAAATAATGAGAAACTTGGCTTGAAACATCAAGGCTCGTGCTACATTCAAGAGATGTTAATGCTTCCTTTCAACAACTGAATTTTGTTGAGGTGTGTAAGGACAAGAAAACTGATGAATTGTTCCAGTTGTGGCAAAAAATTACTTAAAGTTGAGTTCAGGTGCATTGTCGGATCGAAAGACTTTAATGGTTTTAGAGAACTGTGTTTCAACAAGTTTAAAGAAACGAGGGATAATATGCAAAACATCATTCATATGTTTCAAAAGGTAAACCCATGTATAACGAGATTTATCATCAACTAAGGTCACAAAGTAAGAAAAACCAGCATATGTGGGATTGTGAAAAGGCCCCCAAATGTCACAATGAATAAGATCAAAAGTTTCATCAGCAACTTTATTCAATGCAGAAAATGAAAGTCTACGTTGTTTTGCCAATGGACAAACATGACAATGATCATGATTTGATATAGAATCAGAGAATGACAAGATATCTAATAACTCCTTCATTCTGGCAGTTGAAGGGTGTCCCAAACGTTGATGCCATATAGAGGTAGATGCTTTACAAGACATAACATGTTGCATTTTACCTTTATCTCTGTCAGTGAGTGTTGCTAACAAGTAAAGATCATCATTGAGATCATCTTTCCCAATCATCTTCAAGATTAACTTGTCTTTAATTGAACAATGATCTTTAGAAAAATGAATGGAATAACGCTTATATTTAAGTAAGGCACTGACAGACAATAAATTACATGCAAATTATGGGACAAAGGGGACATCTGAAGCAAAAAATCCTTATGTAAAATAATATCACCAATGAAATCAACCATGAATCTAGTTTGGTTAGGCAAGATAACTAATATGTTATGGGAAACTCTCATATTTGCAAATAGAGATCGATTATGGGATATATGACTTGAAGCTCCTGAGTCTAAAACCCAAAGAATACTATCACTATGTGTAGGTGCAAATGGAGAATGGCATGTACCTGCTACATGAGTGGTTTCAGTTTTGATGATACCTTCATTATGTGAAATGGAGAGATGAGACTGCAACATAGTCATCAACTGTGAATACTGATTAATAGTGAGGCTTGTAAAGAATGCCAACTGATTGAATCACCCTGCAGTTTTGGTTTTCTCTGATGTTGTTACATTGGAAGAAGATGAGCTGGAGACAGCATTTTTCTGATGAATAGAAGAATTGTATAATTTGTGACCTGGTGGATATCCGTGAAGTTTATAACATTTATCCACAATGTGTCCCTTTATTCCACAGTTGGAACATATTGGACGCTGTCCATCTTTCCTTTTAGACTTATCAGGTTCACTCCTTTTGTTTACATCAGTATTTGCCATTAAGGTGATAGATTCAATTGATGAAGAATTATGACCAATTGATCTTTGTCTTTCTTCTTGAATTATCCGTGAAAAAACTTTGTTGTTAGCCAGCAAAGGATCAATTAAGAGGATTTGAGTTGAATTTGATTGTATGATTCATTCAATCCCATAAGAAAGATCATGACAAATTCGACATTAAGGAATTCAATCATTTTCTTCGAGCCTCCACAATGGCATTCATCAACAGGGCGATATTCAACAAGATTTTGCCATATTATGGCGATTTTAGCATAATATGTTTCAATAGATGAATTACCTTGTATCGTTGTCACAAGATCTTTCCTCAACTAATAGATATGAGGGCCATTAATTCGGTATCCATTTTGTATACCAAATTAATTATCCATGACATAATGACATCATTGTTACATTGCCAAGAAGACATTAGACTTCCTTCCATCGATGGTTTCTGAATTATTCCAATGATAAACCCTAATTTGTTCTTACTAGAAAGTTCCTGACGCATTACTTTACTCCATGATGAGTAGTTGCTTGATCCAACAAGTGGTTGAGATACAAGATTAGCAATCAGAACAATCGAATGATGTAGGAGATATGGATTCAATTGCACTTTCAGATCAGTATTCATGAGAGGTAGAATCCTAAAATTCGCAGGTGTTAAATCTTCTCCTGTAGACATGGTGAGGATGAGTTCTCAAACAGGGACGATTTGAGAGTGTATCAAGCGGTGATCAATCGAAAGAGTGAATCAATGTGAAAAAAAAAATGATACCATATTACCACATTGAATAAAATAAGAAGATCATTCTCTTCATTGATAGATCGATCAAATAAATACAATGAACTCTGTTCTTTATATACAGAGTAAGCAGAACAGAGTGGATGGAAGAGAAAAGGAATGGGCTTAACAAACCGGAGCTCAACAAAACTAATAGATTATAAAACGGAAAAGATAACAGAAATTTGTTTTTTATTTCTTAATAGTGGGTAAGTCGCATGCCATTTCTCTCCCTCTCCCTCCCATGTTTTATCGATTGATATCGCTCATTGTAACCAGCCTCTACAGGCTTGCCCCCTTTCTTCAACATTCGTTGATTGTCTTTAGAACGTTATCATTGTCGGTCATGATTGTTGTCATCTGGTACTGCTGTTGCTCACGCCGTTTACGGTTAGAAGTGACTGGTGCAAAAATGGTTTTTACTTTTGAAGAATATGAATTTGGGGTTTCACGTTTCTCAGTTAATCTCAAATTAATTAATTAACTAATGTTTTGATGATAACAAACCTGCTTTTATTCACTAATAATTTAAGTGTTTTGAAGTACCCATTTTATAGAGCTCGAAACAACGAATGACATGGCGGCTTATTCATCAAAGTGAGCCCAATTGTACAATGACATGTGGAGCAATGGAAAAATGACACATGGTGGGATTTTGTTTTTTTGTTAGGTTTTAAAGAAAATGATTTTTAAAATATATATTATTATATTATTTTATGTTTGTGTCTAACGACTAGTTGATTTTAAAAAAATGCATTTGATGCAAAATACCATTTGAAGCTTATTATTATTATCATTCTTATTTTTTTAATCTCCACTATTGATTTTTTCTTTTTCAAGATCTAAAGACCCAAATTAAAATTTGGTTTTTACCCACTTCTCTCTTTATTTAAACTCGTCTTTTTCTCCAAATTTTCAACAACAATTTTTATAATTTTCAATTATCTCCAAAAATATAAAGCCTTTATTGTTGCTCTCTACAAGTTTCAATTTTTTTTTATTTTCATCTTATTCTTGAGAGAGATATTTTATGTTGTGAGGATTGATTGTTTGAGTGCTAGAACTTGTAAATCTACTCTATTGAAAGAGTTGTAAGAGTGTTATTAAATATTTTTAAACCTATTGTAAGGGGTTACTCTTGATCCCGAAAAAGAGCGGCGGTAACGATTTGATCTTTATCTGTGGAAACGATTAAATTTGCTCTTGAACTCACAAAAAGAACAATGTAACAGTTGACTCTAATCTGTGAAAGTTTTATCTAAATACCCAAGGAGTCTTGGTGAGTGGAGTAGGAATTCTCAATCACTATAAAATTTCTTGTGTCAATTTCTCTATCTCTTTCCTATTCAATTTTGCAATTAATTTGTATTATATTTTATTGTTTGAAATTAATTCCAAGTTTCGTTCTTGAATTTAATTGCTCATATCTATTTATTTCGATCGGTAGTTCTTAAATTTCTATATCAATTATCAATCTTTTTATTAGAATTAAATATAATGCTGTAAAGTGCGATTGTTAGTTTCTTATTTAATTCAAAATGAAATTATTTGCATAAAATCCTTGTTTAAATTATTATAGTCAAAAGAATTTGTTTAATTAGGCCCACATTAGAAAAAAAAAATTAATTAGTTTGAATAAATTCTATTCACTTCCTCCCCTCTAGGGTTATCACCTGATCCTACAGTTACCAATTAAAGTTTAGGGACTAAATTGTTACTTTCATGAAAGATCGTGGAAGTTCATGGAGTATAAAGATGCTTTTTTAACAAAAAAAATATATTAGTTGATTTATTATTTTGTTTGCTTCATTGCAAAATTCTTATGTAAATAGGTTTACTTACACAATTGTCTAAACTTTCCTATTTTTTACATGAATAGTCAAATGAACTATTATTTTACACAAAAATCTATTCTAATTTTTTCAACTCTCTTTATTTATATATATATATATATATACCAGAACAAGCATGAAGAGAAGTTTCTTGTAGTTATTACGAACTTCCCAAAATAGTCTTTTTTTTTTTTTTCAAAACCTGCACAAGTAAGGAAAATTTCTACAAGAAAACCTAAAATTGTTGCTCTCGTAAATGAAAGCAAGAAGAAAACAAGAATTTTGGAAGAAAAAAATAAGATATATTTGATAAATGCAACACTATATATTTGATTTTTCTAAAAATAGCCAAAGTATATTTCATAAGTGCATGAACAAGACAGTTTGTAAAATATATCATTTTATATACTAAATAATATAAGCAATGTACATTTACATTTTTCAGTATACTTGTAAATATACCAAAAGATAGACTATGATTTATGCGATGTATATTTACATTTTGTAGTATATTACTGATATATTTGTTATATATACTTGAGATCTCAATATAGAGGTGATAGATTTTTTACTAGAAAAAAAAAATGAAATCTCATAAATTGGGGAAAACATTAATTTGAATATCCAAAATTAATAAATAACTAAAACAAAGTCAAAATTCAAAATTTATGTCAATAAGGAAAGAATTAAATATTTCGAAATTTTAGTTATGAGAGACAACGTAATTATTAATAATATTTCCTTATAAATTTATAATAACAATGAAATGATGTATTCTCTTTTTGTTTTAAAATATTACGAAATTAAAAGATAAAGAGAGAATATCAAAAAGTTAATAATGTCTCAAAATATTGTTGAAATCTTTGTTGAACGAATTTCTTCTATAATTCCTTACATAATAATTCAGAAAATACTGAATCTCTGCCTACACAAGAAAATTGTTGATAAAACTCCAAATTTTCTTTTGATCCAATTTCAGGGTAGCAAACATTCTCGAGAATTTCTCTGAGATTCGAACCCATAGCTGATGATAGAACTAGAATAGATATTTTCTGTTTTCTACTCACACGAGCCCATAACTCTCCTGTCATACGGCTCCATCCCGGCCATCAGGACCGCCCCTTTCCTTTGACCAACGAGTCCTCGAACCAACCTGTCCTCCCTTTCTATTCCTCATTCAAGCGTTTTTCCCGTAGGACATTTGTAAAATTTTAGTTATATAGTAGACTAATTCTCTAAATCTTTCTATTCTTATATTATCTTTGCCTTTATAATTTAGGTTTCATTTCAATTTTGGGGTATGTAGTTCTAGTGTTATCAGTTTAATCCTTATAATTTAGGCTTTAGTTTTAATTTTGTTCGATAGTTTGGTGAAACACATGTCATTTTTTAGTCCTTAATTTAAGTTTAATTTCAATTTAGTTCATATAATTGGGTAAAACTCATATCAATTTAATAATCCTTACCATATAGGCTTAGTTTTAATTTGGTTTGTATAATATGGTGAATCTCATTAGTCATTAATAACTCTAATAAAATGTACATAATAGCAGCAGTGAAAATTTGTGAAGTTTGACTGAATTATGGAACCAAATTGAAAATTATAAAACCATAGAGATTAAACTAAAACTAAATCCAAATCATTGTGACACCAAATTGTATCTTTGCTAAAGCATATTGATAAAATTTGTAAAAGTATTTGAATTAATGATTAAGTTGTTAGTTTTTTAAATGAGTTAAAAATTATTAGTACTGTTTTCATTATTATTTAGAGTCTCCAATTTTTTTAATTAAAGATATATTTTGCTAATTAATTGAACTATACTTAAGTTGTCTTATTATTATATTAATACAACTTATCACTTTTAAGTCATTGTCAAGCTCATATATACAAAAATACGTAGAAATTAGTAACGTTTGGACATAATCATTTATTTTTATTTTTAATCTCAACATAAGTAGGAGATTTAAACTTCAAACTTTTTGACACTTTTAGGTAAGATAAAGATAATTTTTTAGAGTTCTTTTTTTAATTATTTTTTCATTAAGCCAATTAATAAAAGTAACTGATGCATTTAGTATAGAGCTGAAGATATGGTATTAAATTTCTGTCAACTTGTCAATATTTCCATCTACGTTTCTACATTTCCATTAGTTCAATATCAACATGACGGGCGAATCAACATTTTCATTATATCATTAATCATAAAATATATTTTTAAAAAATAATAAAATATCACTAATGTTAATATAATATAGAAATAATAAACATTTTAACATGATATAAAATATCCATTTATTAATTAAAATAATTTATTTAAAATTTTTATTCTTAACCCTTCATAACATTTCCGCCCATTGACACTTTTTCTCTTTTACATTTCAAATGATCCATTAATTATAAATTCCCACAAATTTCCTAATAATTTATCAAAATAAATGGATATAGGACTATTAAAAAAGAGAGTTTTCCTCAAGGAAAAAAAAACATGGAGAATGAGTTTTAAATATATCATATATGTACTAATAATATACTAATATGCTTATTTATTGGACCATATAGCTAAGTTGAAACATGTATTAGGCTGATAGATATAGCAAGAAAATAACATGGATAGGATTAATTGACTTTTTAAAGTTTAGCAAAAACAAAAAGTTGAAATAAATGGTATGTGACTCTTCATTATAGTTCACATCCTTTTAAATTCTGTAAGTTGCATTCTTTTATTGATAGATGCATCTTTTTATAAATAACCAAATTGAAAAAAAGACAAGATTATTCGAATGACCACGAATTAGTCTTTAATATGTCATTTCCTCAAATTAATTTTGTTCACTTCTTCTATAAGTAATTTTCCATAACAATTCTCACTATTTCAAAATTTGTTGAAGTTTCGTATATCCACAAAGTACGGTTCATTAATCTTGTGGACATGATGCTACTTTCATAAGAAAGATAATATGCTCTATCTTGAGAGATAATTACTCTATAAACTCAAGCACTAGAATAATTAAATTTGTTTTAAGGAGTTAATGTGAATTCATTGAGCTCAGATATTTTCTTGTATACAAAGTTTAGTAATTTTATGGTTTTATATATATTCTTACTCTTATAACACAAAATAGATATCCTAAGTTTTTTTTTTTAATTATTTTAAACTATAATTATATTAGAACAATATCTACCCACTAGACTATCCTTGTAATGGGAAATTACCAACATTTTCATATGAAATGGAGGAATTATTTTTGCAGAAATAAGAGAAATTGAAAAGTAAGAATTAGTCATAATTAATGGAGAAATATTAGTAGATGACCTAACCTCATATTGGTTGAAACATTCCAACATGTAGGACTACTAAAAGAAGTATAGTTTGGGCCAATTTTATATGTCACAATTTACAATTGATTGACAGCACTCCATTTGTCTTGATTATCTTTATAATTTGTAGAAAATACTAAAAATTATTTGATTGTTTTTAATAATTAATTATTGAAATGATCTACATAAGAATTTTATTTGTGCAGCTCCTAATATAATAATGTTGCTTGGATTCCATGTAAAGGGTTTATTTAAAGCTAGCATTTATGTTATTTTGATGAAAAACCCTCGATGAATATTTTTTTTTTCTTTTAAATGCCTCGATGAATATAATAGTGGTCAATGAATCTTGTATTTAGCTTGAAATATAATCAAGCTAAATTATAAAAAATGCCCCTCAATTTTACACTTTCGGCCAAAAATGTTCTTGAAATTTTAAAAATACTTCTAAACTTTCAAAATGAATTAAAAAAATACCTTTATCGTTAATTTTGATAGAAATCGTTAGAGTTTTGTTTAAAAAATTCTCCTGAACTTTCAAAAGTTTAAAAAATATCCTTAAACTTAAAAGAAAAAAAATTAAATACCATTCCTATTATATGAATAGAAATCGTTAGTACCGTCTTACCTTTCTATTTTCTATATTTTTCTCCCCTCCCTTCTTCAATACACTCTTATTCCCCTTTTTGTTAACTATTTGACACTTGTTTATCTAAAATAAATAAATAAAATTGCACACTTTAATTAAGGTATATGAACTATAATAAGGAAAAAGACAATAAATAAAGCACCAAACGATTTTAAGACTTGCATATTTTAACAAAATTGTGCGATAGTAGTTGTGTGTGTTAATAGCCAAATATATTTTTTTATTTGACTATTTATCGTTTTGGTATATTTTAAAAAGAGATTTTGATTTTGGAATATTGTGAAATTTTGTAGGATTTTGCGAGGATTTATGTTTTAACTTAAAATTTTTGTTTTTATTTTGGTTGTTGAGAAAATTGATGTAAGCTAAGAATTGGAAAATTAAGAGAAATATGAGAGTATCTATGTGAAAAAAAGAGGATATGTATATAATTTATTTTAAATTTAGTTCTTTTCAAACTTAAGAGAACTTCAAACAAATTTATCAACATATTAATGGTAGGAGCATTTTTTTTAACCTTTTATTTTAATGTTTAAGTTATTTTTCTAACGAGGAATTAACGGTTTCTATTCAAATACTAATGGTGAAAGTATTTTAACTTTTATTAAGTTAAGGGTATTTTTGAAACTTTTAAAAGTTCAAGAGTATTTTTTAAACAAAACTTTAACATTTTTCATCTAAAACTAACTACAAGGGTATTTTTTGAATTGTTTTTAAAAGTTTAAGGGTATTTTTAAAACCTTTGAAATTTCAGAGGCATTTTTGACCGGAAGTGTAAAGTTTATGGACATTTTTTGCCACATACTTATTATCCTTCAACTTTCATAAAGTTAACAATTTAGTCCATAAATTTTAAGTAAAAATGATTTTATAGTAGAAACTAAATTGATATAAAATTCAAAATATAGAGATTATGTCGTTATAAATTTAAAACTATAGTAGCTAAATCAATACCAACAAAAATAATTTAGAGACTAAAAATATTCTTGTAACTTATTATTTACAAATGCTATAGCTTTAATTGGGAGCAAAATTTTTGGAATTACTTTTAATTTCTCTTTCTCAAGATTCTCAATATAACCTTATTCTTAGAGTGGGAACTCTTATTCAATTTCACTTATTTTAGTTCAAACTTCAAAATGTAATGATGGTTTAGTTGTAGAATTAAAGTCTTCATATAAAATTAAGTTCATGACAATCCATCGGTTTAAGTTTTTGGACCAATCAATGTGATTTAATATGATATCAAAGGAGGAGGAAATTTTGTATGTTCAGACCCTGCAATGTTATTTCCTAAGTCAATTAATGATTTGACATATAGTCTGTTAGATGTGTTTGAGAGTGATTTTGATTTTGAACATAACAAAAGTGATTTTAATCCTTTCAAAATCACTCATAAATATACCCTAAATTTAAAAGAGGATGGTATTAATATATGGACATACATTAATGGTTAAAATTATGTTTCTAGGTGGATCTTCATATCTGTATTTTGGATGGGTTAGAAATAAGAAATCAATAATAGTCCATGTGAGTTTAATAAATATTGAATAATAATGAAAAAATTTATACCTATTAGTTAAAAATAAGAAAATAAATTTAAGAATTAACTTCTGCCAAAAGTCATATGGGAGGTATGAATTAATTTAGTTGTTGGAGAAGCATTTTGGTTATATATATTAGGGAAAATCTTGGTGAAATATTTAAGCACATTTTGTGGGGAAAAAATGTCAAACTTTGGTGGTTTTTATAGTATACCCAATTAAAAAGAAGAGTCTACTAGGAATATCTAAAGTATATTCTAATGTAATTTTTGGTGTGTGCCCTTTGTTTGAACTTTAAACCATGGGCGATACTATAGTCTATACAATATAATTTAATTTATTTTTTTTAATTTTTATGATGTTCTTAGTCAATTTTTGCTGCCCAGCTTCAAGAAGAGAAGTAATTTACAATTATATACATTATAGAAAATTATTATAAGATGTCTCTTAGTTGAGTTGAATAATTGTAGTCAAAATATAGGTTGAATTTTTAAGCCTTGTGTGTCTGTCTATCTTGAAAATGAAATTCCTCTCATGGAAGTCAACACTGTGGTTGCCCTCTTGGGGACCATTGATTACCCTTTTTTCTTTTTCACTCTTTTCCTTTTGAATTTATGTACTTTTCTTTGGCATTGATTACCCTTTTTTTCTTTTTTTCTTTTTTCTTTTTTCTTTTAAAAAAACAATTCCACTCATGTGGTTCATGGTAGCACCAAAAAGTGCTATCTTGCTCTATTTAATTCGAGATTATTCTTGTATTTTATGGATTTATTTGATTATTTTGTAGGTTTCGAGCACTTAAAGGATAGAATGGGCATTAATTACAAAATGAAGCTAAAATAGGCCAAAATTGAGCTTAATTGCATCAATTGGGAAAGAGAAGATCAAAATGACCATTTTGTCCTTGGGAAGAATGCAACGACCCTCAACTATACGCAGCGCTTGGCGCTACAAAACAAAGAGCTACAATTCCATGCAAAACACACACCGTCTTAGCGCTACCTTAGAGCATTATGGCGCTTCGAAATCTAGACGCACACGATTTTCGTCAGTGTCGCAACACTGTCTTGATTTCCATAAAAAGAGTTCTAGCTGCCTAGGTCAAGAGATCTCTCGTATTCCAACCAATTTTCATTAATTTCTCTCCACCTTTCTCCCACTTTTTGGTTAGTACATTTATCCAAACTCTACCCATTGATTGGCATGTCGATTATGAGCTAAGGTAATCATTCTCTAGCTTGGGTTTTAGGAGTTTTCCCCATTTTGATAATTTGTGAGTTGTCGAATCGTAATTGTCGGATTCAATTTAGTTTTAACCAAATGTTATTATATTGTCGTATGCTTGTGGATTTTATGATTATTTCTTTGATTAATGTATGATTCGTGGCACTTAATTGTATGATAATCTCAAGAAGCAATAAGTTAGGTTAGCTTGCAAATCTATAACAATGAGTAATGTTCTAACCAACCTAGAATTGAATCGAACGAATATTTAATTAGACCTTTGAAAATTAGATGTTCAACCAACATAGTCCTAGACCCTAATGCAATTAGGATGAATTTAAATTTGCATGCTTTTCATCGATTCAAATTGGCTGAGTTAGTTGATTAGGAAGATTGATTAATTTTTCTCATTAATTCGGTTAGGCGTAAGCAATTATTTAATTTCGGTAATGAGAATTCAATGATCGAATATTTTGAATAGGGAAACTTTTTTACAACCCAAGCCAAACTTTCTCATATAATTTCTCAAACCATTAATTTGTGCCTTTATTTTATACTATTTACCTTTTATGGCAATCAAATCAACTTCAAATTCCCTTTCTCCCCCACCCGATTACTCTCGGATTGTAAATGATTTAAACGATAAATTCAAAAGTTCCATGTATATGACCCATGCTACCACTACTACATTTTTAATGGAAATAGTTCAAAATTATTTAGTTCGAAATTATTATTATTATAGGATTTTGCAAATCAATTTAATAATATATTTGACGGGATATATTCTATAATAGTAATAATGATTTCGATAAAAGAAATTAAGGATTCATAGACTTAAAAAAAGGTTTTAACTTAATCAACTAATGTCATCGTTTCAATATCTCATTAAATTTTTATTAAAGAGTTTCAATTTACTATTTGATCTTTTATATTTATATATAATATATAAAATATATGATAAAATAAAAAATCAATAAAAACTTTTTGATTTATTGGGACAACGAATTTTGCGTGACTCCCAATTCATTTTAATGTGATGGGAAAAGAAATAAACAAATATACTAGTAAGTATCTTAAATAGTTATTAAATATGGCTAGATTAGTTGGTAATAGTTAGTATATTAATAGCTTTTAAGTAAAGGTGGTAGTTGGTTTGATTTTTTCGGTTTTGGGGCCAACCAAAAATTAAACAAAAATCGATTTTATAAAGAAGAGAACTAAACGTCCTGTAGAACACACTAATGGATTAATTTTTATTGGTTTTGTTTGGTTCTCAATTTTGCCATGTTCTTTTTTTCTTCCGACTTTTTTAATTTTATTTTCACTTTGTTTTGAATGAGTCATTTTTACTATCTGCAAATTAAAATTGGAGTCTATATATATATATATATATATATATATATATATATATATATATATATATATATATATATATATATATATATATATATATATATATATATATTGAATTATACACTTTTTCTTTTGGCACTTTTCTAAATAATCAAACAATGCATGTTGCATAATAATTATCTTTTTTTTTTTCTAAATAACAACTAATAATTAAAATATTAAAATATACCTAATATTAGAGTGTATTTTTAAGGGTATATATATACCCTTGGTTCAATTCAATTTTAAATTATTTTTCTAATAAAAAACGATTTAAATCAATACTTCTTTGTTTTCTTTAAATAAAAACCAAAATGTCTGATTCTATACTAAAAAATCAAACCAAACCAGTAAATTGGTTTTGATGGGTTTGCTTTGATTTAGTTTTTTTTATTTTTCAAGTTTTTGTTATATTCCTACTTTTAAGGTCATTTGTTTCACAGGAATCTAAGATTTTCATAGAATTGGCATCCGAATTACCACATTTGTTTTGCGGTAATGTAAGATGTCCGAGTATACATCTTAGGATGCCCATATGGAGTGAGAGTTTTAGATACCCTCCTAAAACATGGTTTTCCTGTATTCCTAGATTGAGGGTATCATCTTTTTACTTTTCTAACTCTTCTTTTTTCATAAAAAAAAAAAAAAAAAAAAAAAAAAAAAAAAAAAAAGAAGAAGATAAAACAAGTTTAGAATCATCACATGTATCGCATTTTGTGAGAGGAAAATACAAATTTGAGGCCCATGGGCTGCTAGCCCACGAAGACTTTAGATAGTCGAGAAAGAAAATTGTTAACCCATAAAATGGACCGATGGAGAACTCACCTTTGGCCCAATATGCATCAACCACCTCATTTCGAGGTCTACTAGTAGATAGTTATAAGCCTAATAATTAAGTGTATAGCAACATTTTAAAAGAATTACAAATATAATAAATTTTATAAGTGATAGACTTCTGAGTAATAGACTCCTATTAGCGATATAGCCTATCACTAATAGACTTTGATACATGGATCTAAATTTTGCTATATTTACAAATTCTTTTACATCGTATTGTACTTGTTAATATTTTAAGTCTGATTATTATATTCACAACTATTCCTTTAAGATATACTTCATATGTATGGTTAATGTCGCCAATTATGTTTGAAATATTCATGATTAATTACGATGTAGCACTAATCTATTGTGAAAAGGATTATGACCGAATAGAGTAAGATCATAACCAAAATAGACTGATAATAATAATGAAAAGAAGAAAGAAGAGAATAACACACCATGATTTTTACGTAAGAAATCTCTAAACAATTTAGGATAAAAAACCACGATGATAGAAGAATTCCAATGGCGTAAAATAAGAGTTATTAAACTTTCTTTTGTATGTCAAGTTCTCTTCTAAGGAGAAACTCTCTCACTTTGCTCACTTTGTTTGAGATTTTGGGATGGTTTGACAACCATAGATCTCACCTATTCATAGTCCAAAAAATTTAGTCATCAAGCAAATCCAATGACACTAAATTCACCTTGATGAATGTAAAAGATCTAAAGATCACAAATTGGTCTCAGACAATATGAAAGATCTAATAACCACAAATTAATCTTAGATAAAATGTAAAGTCGAATGACCTAAATTATCTATTTCAAGAAGGTTGTTGAACAATAAAGAAACATTTTTTTAGGAAGTTTGAAGGTTTTTTAACATAATCATCGAGGTACGAGATGAAAAATCAGACTCTACATGTACATATTGATACCTGAATGGTTAGCAAGTCGAAAACCTTCGAAAATCGCGCTAGCCTCTTCACATATAAAAGAGGTAAAACTTGATCAAATCCATACATTGCAACAACTAGAAATCCTTTATGCTTATACACCACTGCATGCCCCCTATACTCCATAGTTTATCTTCATTCTCTCGTTATTGATCATGTATGATTGTTACTTTTACATCATAATAACATAAATTTGTAAAATCCTTTTTTTTTTTTTTTTTGTTGAGTAGAACAATTACAAGATTTGGAGAATTGAGTCATCGACTTTTGAAATGATAATTGATGTAGATCCTTTAAGATATGTATGAATTGACGGTAAATCCTTAATTATATGTTAGTGTTGGACATAACTATCCTATCAATATAAAGCATAACTAACCTAAATGACTGGATACCTTATCCTAGTGACACTACGAATACGACCCACTTTGTAGATATTACAATTGTTGTAAAGTGCTATAAATGATCTGATCCTGATCATTTATGTAGAGGCATGTGAGCGGGAGTGTTTTATATAAAGGAGTTTGTATAAGACCGGACTACGAATTGACTAGTCTCATTGTATAACACCGTTCATAATAGAGAATTACATTTCATCAGGATGGCCATAGGTGATATGACTTGAATATTGAGTAAGTTATGAACTCCTGCCTATAAAGGCGGTCCTTTGATTTGTATCGGTGAGAGTGTCCAGATCACCGACTCAATAAGCCTACCATTTTGGGGATTCATCTGATTAGGGAGCTAAAAACACAACTACACAAGACGAAATTCACTCTTTCCCTAGCATCTGAGTAAGCAGATGAATTGCTTCCTTAAAGGCTAATTCCGAGGCTTGAACAATGTGGCATCACACCCTCTCTTGGCTCGAGAGGGATTTGGTCATAGTTGGACTATGACTTATTGTTCATTAAATGGATTAGTGGTACTTAAAAAGTTAGATATAGCTCAAGGGTAAAACGGTAATTTTGGTTTAGCTATACTTACGAGCAATTTGTGAAAGGTCATCGCACTGTTGATTGGTTATATCCAATGGACATAAAAAAAATATCTTTAATGTGAAGAGTGCAGCTGTCGATTTTTAGTAGAGTGACCGACAGTTAATAGATGTTAAATAATTTAATTAAAGGAGTTTACTTAATAATTCACGTAAATTAATTATTCACGTACGATTGGAGCTTTAATCTACATGTCCATAAGGTCCCTTCTGTAGCTCAACTAGGATTATTGAGAATTAATTTTGGATCAATCTGAATTGTTCAAATTAATTGAGGGAATTAATTATATGTGATATAATTAATTTAACTTAATTATATATGATATAATTAATATAATGTATTTGATACATTATATTATAAAGTTTAATTGAGAGGGAATAAATATTTGAATATAATTCAAATATTAATTATATGAATGAAGATTCATATAATTAAATTTAGTATAAATGCGATTCATATTAAATACTATACACGTATAAGAGAAATAAAAAACTATATCTTATGTGTTATATTTGAATATATTATATAGTTAGTTAGTTAGTTATTTAGTTATTATATAATATATTATAATTAAATTAAATTAAATTTATTAATTTAATTTTAATTTTAAAAATTAAAGGGAATGAGTAATTTTCTCTCATCAGACGTGGGAGTGGGGTTACCAGGGGATGATCTTCTTCTCTCTAGTCTTTTACGCAATTGAAAGAAGATCTATGTTTTCTCTCTCCTACTGGATACAACGAAAGTTTTTTCTTCTTCTCCTCTCAATGTTTTTTCTTCCATCTTCCCAAAAGAAATCAAAGCCTATAACACTCCTGTGAAATTCTCATCCTAAAAGAGAATACGAAGGTCTCATTTGTGGTGGTGACCATTTTGGGCCGTGACTGTTCGATGAGGGATTTTGTGAAGAAATTGGTTTCCTCAAGGGTAAGTCTAATTAAACTCTTTCATTTTTTTTTTCTTTTTCTTTTTTTCAAAGATGCATGCTGTAATTTTTATTTTAATGCATAGATTATGTACTGTAAATTCTCAATTATGTGAAAACAGAATTTAGAATCAATCCCGCTTCCGTAATGGACCTTAGGGTTCTTTCAAGCTAGTCAACCTCGATCTCGACATTGGCACTATTTGATTTCTCATATCGAGCTATGTGTGCATCTGTTCTGCCTTTCCTCATGTTTCTCATCTTTTTCCACAAACTCTTTAGTATCCATTACAAATCATTATTTCAATACTTCAACTGATTGCATTCTCGAGTGAAATGCTCATGATCTTGATGACATAAATAGTAAAAGTCCCTATCTCTTTTATCTAGATTTGTCTTCATCTTCCTTAGGTGCTTGAGAAAATTGGTATGTCGTATTTCCATGAGAATCTTGTCATGAGAGATTATCGTAGGGATATATTTCTCAAACTTACTTGTTGGACCGCATCAAGGTGGCCTAGATTGTGACTGAGGTGACCTTGGTCGAGGCCTCGCTCTTCCAGCCTCTTTTTCTTTGAACTCCACTTGTCAATGTAATCTCGGTCATGTAGGTGGCCTACTTAGATTCCTCTTTCATTCATGTACTTTTGGGTTTTGGTTATGAATTTAAAATAGGTGTTGGGTTCTCTCTTGCTAATCGATTGGAGGAGTCTCTCATCTTATAACCCGTTATGAACAATCAGTGATGCCTATCAATGTATCCTTCAACTTGTAAGGCTTCACTATTGAAGCGTGCAACATACTCATGTAAACTTTCATCTGGTCCTTGCTTGGCTGTTAGCAAATGCAACTTTGGCTTGCAATGATTCTCCCGCCTAAGAACTGAGTGACAAATGCTCGAGCTAGTTCCTTGAAAGAACCAATTGATCCTCTCTTCAATTGTTTGAACCATTCCCTAGTCGATCCTGTCAAGTTAGAAGAGAATGTTCGACATTGAATTGCATCAAATATTCCATGAAGTTCCATCCAAGACTTGTACATGTCAAGATTCTCTATGGGTCCTTCTTGCCATCGTAGGATTTAATGGTTGGGATTTTTAATTTCTGAGGAAGTTTTACTGCCATGATATCATCAATAAATGAATGGTCCACCTATTCAACTAGTGCCATCTTTTTGCTTCATGGCTTTCTAGATGTTTCCTATCTTAGCTTGAATCCTCATCAACTCTGCCTTCCAAGGAAGACTCTCAATTTTGACCTCGGCATCAGCAGGCTTTGGCTAATTGCTTTCCTCGATTAAACTTCGAAGGTCTATCTCAACAATCTCCTCATCTTTTGAGGCTCTAGTTGATCCTTAATCTCTAATAATGCTCATCAGCCTCGATCTCATCTCCTTGGTGTCAACTTGGCCTCAACCTCGACATTGGTCACCTCGACCTCGACTAAGGTTGTCTTGGCCTCAGCTCGAACTTCTCGGCACAGCTTGCACCATCTATTTTAGTCCATCGATATTGTTTGTCTTATTTTGTGTAACTTCAAGTCACTTTGACTTTCGATAGTCTCATGTCGTTTTTTCCTTATTGTCCCCACCTAAGATTAACCTCGTCTTTGGTTTATAAACATAGGACCCTATTTCTCCCACATTTTCAACCAATGGGGTTTTTACTTTGGTAGAATCACGCACTAATGGTTCCACCTAAACCATTACAAAACAATTCTGCTTGCTAGAATCTCAAGTAGTTGTGTCAGATCACGAACCATTCCTTTTCCAATGCCTTCAGCTTTTCCTCAAGTCGAGGTGATATTTGATTTATTTTTCTCCGCGAGAGCAATCTTGGTTTCAGTCATCTTCGCCTATATTTCTATTATTGCCTCTCTTACTTATGCTTTGTAAGGTATGCAAATTATCAATAGAACACTTTCTTCCCCACAAATGATGCTAACTTATGATACAAAATTTTGGATAAAAAAAAATCTCACTTGACCTTTACATGACACCAACATTAATTTTTTTTAAGGGGAGAAGAACATGGCCTATAAAAGAGAAAACCTACACATCTGGTGTGGTCTTTATCACACACACTTTGATACTTAAGTTAAAAAGTGAAAATTTGTGGAAACTAGAGAGCTTGAGAGTAGGAATCCAGTTACCTTATATGAATTTATAATGATGTATTTCTAGAGAAAGTTGACCTAAGTTATTCCTTCAAGGTTTTGAAGTTGCCTCGGGATAACTGGGTAACCTACCAGACCAATGGGCATGCTCAATTTTGTATTTGGCTAGGGTCGCCTCGGCCAAGACCATATTTTAGGTCTAAAATGTTATCAAAACATACCACGTTAAGCATTTAGTAAGGCTCGGTCTTGGCCTTGGCCGAGGCCTAGCACATTAGCTTGGGCCTTAGCCTAATCCAACCCCTTTTCCTAGGCCCATTGTGATCCTAAATTGCCATTCTCGACTCATATCATGCTTCTTTTTTACATTGTCATTCCTATATGTGCTAAATGTCAATTATACCCTTTGGTCCAAAATCACCTATAACAAGATGGATGTCTATTTAGTACTTAAAATTTGAGACGGATGTCTATTGTTCCTGTGGTAATCTTATGCATTTTTTTGAAATATGATATGTATCCAAATTAAAGAGATAATAGGCAATATAGACATAAAATTTAGTTACTATGTCATCAAGGTGGAGTTATATTCCCACTTTTTTTATTTTAAATTTAAATAAACTAAAAGTTTAAAAGAAAAGGATGATAAGAACACTTCCTTATTCAACATAAAAATCATGGGGAAACAAGTAGTGGAATGTGGACCATCTCCATAAAAGAAAAGTTACCCCAAAACAAAACTCATCTTATTTTCATTTTTTATGTTTTTTTTCTTTTTGGATAAACTTATGGTGTTGACTCGAACCTCCAAACTTCTAAGTTGATAATACAAACACTATGCCAATTAATCTATCTTTATTTTGACATACTCATCTACGTATGTTTACAAAGTTACAAAAAATATAGTCATAAAAAATTATTGAAAAAAGTTGTCACAATGTGATTAATAATTTATGAGATGTATAAACGAAAAACAAGAATAAAAATACATTAAACTTATATTTCTGAGGTATAACCTTCGCCACGACATTAGTAGCTTAGCTCTTCGTGCTATTTTTAGAATCTACATGCAACCAATATAACTGGCAATATTATATTATTCTCTATATATGTACTAAGAAACTAATTTGATAGATTGACCTAAAAAATTGTGTTAAAATTTTATTATACCTAACTTTTCGAAATAAGGTTTTATAATATTTTTCAAACTTTTTTTTAAAAAATATTTTCTTTCTCCCCTCTTTAAAATCTCGTTTTATTTTTTCTCTAGAAACTCTCGCCCTATCTTCTTCCTCTAAATCTCTTCTATGTATTTTGGCTCAGGCAATAGCAACCCAATAAACCCTTCCCTATTTTTTTGCATCCAATGACAACAAAGATGACAATGAGTAAAGTTGTTCATCCTTCGTCCCACAACAAACAGCGATCGGTGACAACAAATGGAGTTTTTCGAATACCAAAACAACTAAATACAAAAGGAAAGAGCAAGAAAGTGAGCTAAAAAGTGTATTAATTAAACTAGAACGAGAGCAACAAAAAAAATCTGAAAAAAGACTTAGTGACCACGATAGCAAAATGTCAGATAGTTTTGTTTTTAAAAGCCAACCAAATTAGAGATGTTCAAAAAATTTGATAACTCAACCAATTTGAACTACCCAACTCAAACCGTAAAGGTTGGGTAGGGTTATTATTATTATTATTTGGGAGGGGGTTGGGTTGGATTGAAAATTCTGAAAAATTAATTTTTGGATCGGTTCTCGAATTTAGAAAATTCAGGTTGGGTTGACCCAATCTGATCCAGTCATATATATATACTCCTTTTCAGTTTTCATTCACATTGTCACCCACCCCCAATATCCACAGTCTCTCGACTGTCTCCTTCCCCAATTTCTCGACTCTTAGTCTCAAACTTTCACGTCGTAACCAATCTCTCATTGTTTCCTCTCATTTTTCAATGTCTCCCTCTCAATCTCTGATTCTCTTATTTTCCACTGGCTTCAACAACTCAACCAAGAAAGCAACCTAAGTGAGAACCCAACTCTCAATCACTTCGCTTCTCACCATCTCCCTCTCAATCTCTCACGATCTCACACTCTCAATCATTCGTATAACAATTTATAATACATTTCATCAATCCATCTCAGTCCTCTCAATCGTAGTTTGAAAGAACTCTACAATAATTGAAAATCACATTTGTTCTTGGGTATGTGCATTTCAAGTCTCTTTTTTACTATTAAGTTCATAATCCCTTATTTAATTAAATTTATTTTCAAGCTCACTGTTAAGTCCATAACCCAATGACCCAATCCAAAAATATTTGGGTTGGGTTGACCCTTTATGAAGAACCGACAAGGTTAATATTTGACCAACTCGAATTTTTTAATTGATCTAAAAAATCCTTAACATGATCCAACCAAACCCGTGTACACCTCTAAACCAAATTTCATTTTTTTTAAAAATGTTTAGGTCATCCGTACAAGAACGCCATCAATAATTATGTTAACAAAGACGTGTGTTCTCTTTTTGTGCAACGAGTGGTCCAATAACAATTATTACTAACTTTATGAACATCATATACCATAAACCTCTTCACTCACTCTCCCACCACCTTCACACAAACCCACTTAGAAATTTCCCTCTAATCCTCAGCTCATGAATCTCCCAACAACTTTATAAGAACAACCCCCCAAAAAAAAAATTAGAAAAAAAAAAAATCCAAGCTGAGCATCAATGGCAGAGCCATCTTTGAGACCAAAACTATGGCCTCTAGCTCTACTACTCTTGGGCTCCACTTCTGGTGCCATTCTATTTGGTTTGGTGCACCAAAATGGCAGTAGTACTACTACTACTGTGGTTATGATTGGTGGTTTGTTACTTTCGGCGGTGGCGGTGGCGGTGGTGGCTGCGGCTGCGATGGCTTTGGTGACGTGGATCACAGTTATGGTATTGTTATCGTTGATTGGGAGGACGAGAAGGAGGTTGGTGGCGGAGGGGAAGAAGATTAGTAAAGAGATAATGGTGGGGTTTGTGGTGAAGGTTTTGTTGAAGGAAGGCAATGTTATGGGTGCCATTTCAGCTGCTGTTTTGGGTTACTTGGCCTTTGCATGGGGTCCATTATTGTTCTTTCCTACACCAAATTATTTTGGTTGAAATTATATATATGGGGATAATGTGGGATATGATATAATGGTTATTGGCTAAGGTTCAAGTTGTTGCCTTTTGGTGGAAGATAAGCTTTCTTCTCTCTCCCTGTCCTTTCTAGAAATAATTATGGACGTCTCTGCTGTTTGTGTTATGTCTTTATTTCTCTTTTTTTTTTTTTTTTTTTTTTTCTAAAAGACATTTGTTTGACCATCGCTTCTTGTTCTCAAAATTATGATGAACTTGTTTGGTAGACAAGATTTTTATTTTATATTTTTCAGATTTATTGAGTTAATGTGTGTTTTAGTTCATCTAATACGTAAATTTTCTAGTAGACGCCATTTATTTTTTTAAAATAAAAATATGTATTATGTAATATATTATAAAATATATAAAATAAAATACTAATAATATAATTTTTTCAACATAAAATATATTCATAAGTTAATTAATAATATGCTTAAAAATTAGTTAATAATAATTTATATTTAATATAATATTTCGTGGATAAATATAGCTAGTTTTATGGTTTATAGATATATTGTCAAACACATTTTGAACCATTGTTTAATTGGAACAGAGTTTATAAATATGTTACCGAATACATATTTGAAAATATGAAATACAACTTTATTTTTTATTGAATCTTTTGTCTTGAAACTTTTGTTTTCGGATTGTGTTACCAGACAATCTATACTTTTCATACACATTCAAAAATATAAACTACTCGTCATATAGTTGAGAATTTAATTAGCGAGACTACTATAATATTATAGGACTGACTATTTTTCACGATGGGAGGTATATGAGAAAGAAGTGTCTTAATTTATCTACGTGATTTTAGATTTTTTTTAATCACATTTTAGGAAGCCACATAAGTACTCTTTTGAAAGAACATCTCTCTTTTACTAGGAGTGTTTTTCCTTTATTCTTTTCTTGTGGGGAGAGAATTCAAGTATGGTTTTTATGAATCAAAGTGTTTTTTAGAATGCTTTGGTGATCTTATCTAACATGGAAGCATTACATTTGAGGCCCATGGGAAGGTTTGAATACATTAAGCTCCATTGAGTGTTTTTTAGTTGTTGACTAATTAAGTATAAAGTTTGAACTAATTTGGTTACATTGAGTCAACTATATATAAAGTATTTTTTGGAGTTAAAAAAAAAAAAGCGAAATAGGGTCATGTTTAATTTAAAAACTGTTAAATTTTTAAAAGGTAAAATATGCTTCTTGTCGTGAACTTGAAGAACACAACAAGAACACGGATACCAATAAAATATAATATTAAAATAAATTAAACAAAATATATAAATAAACAAAATAAAATAAATTAGCAAAATATAAAATAAATTTTTTTTCTGAATTCTCCACTTTCTCCAATTTTCATGGAATTTATCCAATATATGTTTCTTCCAAAATCCACAAAATGTCACTATTTATAGACAGTTTGGCAAGTAGAAGATAGATTATATGGATACTAATAATATGTAATGTTGAGACATATTAACAACATTTTGGAAAATGGGAGCATGACATATGATTAATGGACACTAAAGCATGAGCATCTAATGGGCATCTTTTATCATATTATTTATAATACTTCTCCTTAGATGCCCATTATATATATGAAATATGCCTCATTAAAATCTTATTAGAAAAAACTCAATGAAAAAAAAATTAGTGAAGGGAAAAGAGTATATATTTCATATAATTTATACTCCTAAAAAGTACATTTACTCCCCTTCATGAAAATATTTGAGATCTCTGAGTCGATGCATTCTAATACTATTTGTCAAAGATTGTGATAGGTAATGTTTTTGTAAATAAGTCTGTCAGGTTATTTTTCAAACAAATTTGTTGTATAGTGATATCGTCATTTTCTTCAAGATCATGAGTGTAGAAAAGTTTTGGTGAAATATGATTGATTCTATCTCCTTTAATATATCCTCCTTTGATTTGGGATAGGCATGTTGTGTTGTATTCGTATAATATTGTTGAAAGATTTTTATTAGAAAACAAACTACATGTTTCGTGAATGTGTTGAGTCATTGATCTTAGCCCTACACATTCTCGATTAGTCTCATGAATTGCAAGAATTATCAGCATGATTTGAGGAAATAGTTGTTATGTTATGTTTCACTAACCGCCACGATACAACTATTCCTCCATATATGAATAAATAATCTATTTGAGATCTAGCTTTGTGTAGATCAGATAAATATCCAGAATCTGCATAACCAACCAGATCAAAATTCGATTAATTTGAATAAAACAAACACATATCAATCGTTCCTCGAAGATAACGAAGTATATGCTTAATTTATTATGTCTTTTTGTTGGAGAAGAACTATTTCTTGCTAATAAATTAACTAAAAATGAAATATTTGGTCTTGTATTATTAGCAAAATACATAAGTGCACCAATTGCACTAAGATATGATACTTCAGAATGAAAAAGTTCTTCATTATCATCTCAAGATCGAAATATATCTTTCTTCACATTGGAATGTTTAATGGATGTGCTTTGTCCATATAGAACCTTTTCAAAACTTTTCCTGTATAAGTTGATTGATGAACAAATATCTCATCTACTAAATGCTTAATTAGCAAGCCAAGGAAAAATTTTGTTCTTCCGAGATCTTTCATCTCAAATTCTTTCTTAAGATATTCTATTGCCTTTGAAAACTCTTGAAGAGGCTCAATTATATTTAAGTCATCAACATATACAATTATAATAGCAAATCCTAACTGTAATTTCTTTATAAAAACACATGGTCATGTTGGATTGTTTTAATATCCTTCTTTAAACAAATATTCACTCAAGCGATTGCATAACATTTGTTCTAATTGTTTCAATCCATATAGCGATCTCTGTAACTTTATTGAATACAATTCCCGAGAATTTGATTTATATGTTTCAGGTATCTTAAATTCTTCTAAGATTTTCATATAAATATCATTATCAAGAGATCCATATAAATATGTTGTAATTATATCCATAAGATGCATGTCCAGCTTTTCATACACAGTCAGACTAATTAAATATCTTAATATAATTGCATCCACCAGAGAATATGTTTCCTTATAATCAATAGCAAGTCTTTGTGAGAAATCTTATGCAACTAGTTTTACTTTATATCTTATGTAAAGGGATCGAATCCCAAGCAGAAGCGTGTGATCACCTTGAAATTTTGTTTTCGATTTTACATAAACAAAATACGGTGTAAAAAATAATATCATAATGGATAAACAATCAAGATTAGCATGCATTTAAGAGAAAAAAAAATAGGGAGGAGCTAACACTTACCTTTGTAGATTCTTAAATTCTTCTTGATTCCCTCAACGTCATCTCCGAAACGTCTCTTCAATGATCAAGGGACGCCACCGTAAGTGAAACCTTGTTATTCTTTAGGATCCCAAGAATTGGATGTGTGGTCTCTATTACTTAGAAGAAGAAGAAGTAGTAGAGAAAAAGAAGAGATATTTTGATAAAAGTAGTAGGAGACTAGGATTCAAAATTCTCAATTTAATTGTATCACAAACATGGGTCATGAAGATCTATTTATAGAGAGGAGGGGTGACCCTCTTCTCTTAGTCTTTCCTATTCCTACTCTAGTTCTAATTTAATTTAATAAATTTAATTTAATTAATTCTCCAATAATTAAATAATCATATATATTAAATCTAATTTAATATATATAATAAATAAATAAATATCACATTATTATTTATCTCTACTTCTCAAACATTAATTAATTAATTAATCATTAATTAATCAACTAAATGACTATATTAAATCATATTTAATATAGAATGAATCAACATATAATTATCACATATTTATATGTATACGTCTCTTTAATATTTGAATCTCATTCAAATATTTTTCTCTCTTAATTATAGATCACATCTATAATTAACAATAAAATATTAATCTCATTAATATGCAATTGATTTGAACAATTAAAATCATTCCTCTTATATATCCTTTAGTGAGCTAACAAGGAGATCTTATGAACTTACAGATTAGAAGCTTCAATGATATAAGATTAATTAATTAAACTCTTTAATTAAATTAATCAATTTTCATTAACTACCGATTACTCCACTAGAGACCGATAGCTACACTTTTCGCACTGTAAATTTATTTCTATGTCCACAAATATAACCAATCAACAGTGAGTCGATCCTTCACAAATTGCACATAACTATAGCTGTGTCAAAATATCTTTTTACCCATGTAGTTACATCTAACTTCTTAAATACCACTGATCCCTCTAATGAACAAACAGTTTATAGTCCAACTATAAACTAACACCTCTCAGGCCAGTGAGAGGTTGAGGCCTCAATGTTCAAGACCCAAAATTAGCTATTAAGGGAGTAAGTTATCTATTTTTCCTAAGGTCGGGAAATGAGTGAATTTCATCTTGTGTAGTTGTATTCCCAGCTCTCTACTCAGACAAGTCCCAAAATGGTAGGCTTGTTGAGTCGGCTAACAAGGTCATTTTCACCCATACAAATCAAAGGATTATCCTCATAGACATGAGTTCATAACTCACTCAGGATTCAGGTCATGTCACTTGTGGTCATCCTAGTGAAATGTAAGTTTTTTTTAGCAACGTTGTTATATAGATAGACTATTCATTTCGCGATCCGGTCCTATACATACTCTTTGCATAGAATATCCTCACTCACATGTCTCCACATGAACAATCAGGATCAAATCATTTATAGCACTTTACAACAATTGTAACATTTACAAAGCAAACCATATTCGTAGTGTCACCAGGATAAGGTACCCAGTCTTGTCCATCTACTACAGACCATTTAGGTTAATACTTAAACATGATTCTACATACATGTTAAAGTTTCATAAAATAAACTTGGATCTTAGTATATTGGATTGAATTAATACAGTTTAATCATTAATAAAATACCTCTTATTTTATTAGATATATAATTTGTCTTTATAAACTACAAGATACACTCGATTTAGGACATTAACTCCAAATTGTGACCACATTATTTTCATTTCTTTTTCTCACAAATATCCATTTGTATCTCATAGGATTGACACCTTTTGGTGTTGGGACTACTGGTCAAAAAACCTGATGTTTTGAAAGTGAGTTTAATTCTGCATTAATTGTTTCTTTCCACTAAAGCCAATCTTTTATATGTTGACATTCTTCAATAGATTTTGGTTCAGGATCCTTAATTTCAGATATAATATCAAGAGCAAACATTATATGCAAAAATATTGTCGATAACTACATTAATTTGGTTTCATCTTTTTCCTATCATGATATAGTTTATCGAAATCTCATTATTATCTTTAGGTATTTCACCTTCCTAACTAGTCATGCCAAGGATTTCTTCATAGGTATTTATATCCTCAACCAAGTCTTCTTGACTATTTATTAATTTTTTTTTTTAGAATTTTTATCTTTGGAACCCACTAGTCTACCACGCTTCTGATATATTCCAGACTCATTAGTGACAACTTGTTGTGTTGGGATATCAATTTTTTGTGGAACATTTGTAGCTGATATATGTGAGCTATTTTCTTTGCATCTATAAATGCATCTGGTAACTGATTTGCTATATTTGCAAATGAATTACCTTATGAACTTCAAGTTCATATTAATCTATATGGGGATCTAAATTAAGATAATAACAATGCATTCCATGTAATTTCTTTTTCCAACTTCTTAATTCCTCTCCCTAATGTTGGAAAATTTGTCTTATTAAAATGGCAATCAACAAATCGTGCAATAAATACATCACCCATCAGGGGTTCAAAATATTTAATAATTGATGGGGAATCGTATCCAACATATATTCCTAACCTCCTTTGAGGACTCATCTTAATACGTCGTGGCGAAGCAATTGGAACATAAACTACACATCCAAAAATTCTTAGTTGGGAAATATATGGCTCATGACCATAAGCTAATTGTAATGACAAATACTTATGATAAGCTACTGGCTTAATGCATACAAGTGATGCTGGATGCAAAATGGTATGTGCCCATACAAATGTAAGAAGTTTAGCTCTCATAAGCAATTGACTAGCAATTAACTGCAAACGTTTTATGAATGATTATGCTAAACCATTTTGTGTATGAACATGATCTATAGGATATTCAACACTTATCCCAATTGACATACAATAATTATCAAATGCTTGGGATGTAAATTCAACAACATTATTAAGACGAATAGTCTTAATTGTATAATCTTATGCTTTTAACTTAATTATTTGAGCAAGTAATTTTGCAAATGCAATATTTCGATTTGATAATAAGAACACGTGTGACCATCTATTGGATGCGTCTATTAATACCATAAAATATATAAATGGTTCACTTGTTGGGTTAATAAGTCCACACATATCGAATTCGTTCTAAAAATCTAGGTGATTCATTCCCCACTTTAGCTGGTGATGGTCTAATTATCATTTTTTCTTAAGGACAAGCATCACATGATAATTCATTAGATTGAAGAATCTTCTAGCTCTTCAATGGATGTCTATTTGAATTCTCAATAATTCTCCTCATCATTATAGATCTTGGATGACCTAATCGGTCATGCCAAATTGTAAATATGTCTGCATTCATGAACTTCAGGTTCATTGTTGCATATGTTTCAATTACTTGTATATGAGTATAATATAATCCAGAAGATAAAGCAGGCAATTCTTCCAATATACGTTTTTCATATGAGACAGTAGATATGATATAAGATACTTCATATTGTTCTTTCTATCAGTTTCAATGATAAACATTGCAACATATATATTTAAAACTAAGTAGATTTCTCTATAATTGACTAGAGAACAATGCATTGTCAATTGTAAATTTTGTTCCTCTAGGTAAAATAAAATTTTCTTTTCCAAACCCTTTAATTAGGTTTGCAAAACCTAATATTGTATTGACTTTTGCTTCCAGCATTGTCAGTTTGGAAAAATATTTCTACTTATAAGTATTGTATGTGTAGTTACACTGTCTACCAGACATAGATCATCTTTACTTATTTTTTAGTCACCCAACATATGAAAATGATCCAAACTTTTTCTTTAAAAGAAAATAACTACAATAAGAAAAACAACATTTTAAATATACAAATATTAACATCTACTAAGAAGGAAAAACACATAGAGATGAATAAAAAAACAACATTAAGTCTAGACATTTTTAAAGTCAAAGGAAACACTTGATGTTCCATCAATTCTGTCAATTTTCTCTTTAAAAGATTCAAAGAAGTTTGCCACATCAAAATTTGTTATATGGGATGAGTCAAATATGTCATTATCCTAGCATGCAAAATTTTCTTTCACATTTTTTTCTTTTTCCTTCAGGGATACTTGATAGATATCAACTAAGTAGTTTGACATACGACAAGTACGTGACCAATGCTAGTCATTCCGCATCGGAAGCATTTATTTTCAATACTTTTAGTACTCTTATCTTGTGAAGTCTTTCCTTTATGATCATCATTTTGTGTGGTTCTTTTGAAATTTGAATGATTAGAATGACCACCACAAAAATAATTATTATTTCTTCCTCTATCATGGTCACGACCTCGACCACAAGCACGGCTTCGACCACGATTATTAACATTCACAACATTCACTTCAGAGAATAGTGTTGTTCTAGTTAGTCGAGATTCATGATTTTTCATCAATAGCTCATTATTTTGTTCACCCACGAGAAGACATGAAATTAATTCAAAATACTGTTTGAAACCTTTCTCTCGGTATTACTACCACATGACCATATCCTGTTGGGTTGTATGTCCTAAAACTTGCAGTTTTTAAACATTAAACATATTCTATTTGCAATAAAGATGTTATTGAGATTTATTCAATAAAGTTGTTATTGAATGTGTGAATTGCACTTGTTAAAAACCTAAATCCAATAAACTAACGAACCTCTGGCTATAGCATGAATACTTGAACTTTATGTAGAGACATAAAAGTGGATCAAGTTCAAGTATATAGACAAAACGGCCTATAAGTATACAGATAGGGTTGTGTACCTTATCCCGAGGATACTCTAGATGTGACTCACTTTATATATGATACAAACGATGTGATCCTAAAATCTTTCATGTAGAGACATGCGAGGGGGTGCATCTTATACAAAATATGTTTGCATAAGACCGGACCACGAAATATTCATTTATCTTTATAATATCGTTTACTGTTAAAACTCACAGTTTCAATTTGATAACTTAAAGTAACTCGATCTTAATCCTGAGCTAACTATGAACTCTTGTTTATTCGGGACTATCCTATAATCTGCATGGATGATAATGGCTCAACAGCACTGACTCAATAAGCCTCCCATTTTAGGGGTAAGACCAGATAGATAGCTGGGGACATAGTCCTACAAAATGGAATTCACTCCTACTCGATTTCAAGGTTAGTAGATAGGTTGTTCTCTTAAGTACTGACTTCTAGTCTTAACAAGGAGCTCGCCCTCTATATGATTGAGAGGGACTCTGTTTAGTGGTAGGACCACAAACCAATTGTTCATTAATGGATCAATAGAGATTTAAGGAGCAAGATGTATTATAGGGGTAAAATAGTAATTTTGATCCAGCTGTAATTACGAACAACGTGTGAAAGATCGACTTAATAATCATAGTTAAATCATGTTGGCAAAAAAAATATTTACAGTGAGGAAAGTGCAGCTATTGAGCTTTAGTGGAGTGTCCCGGTAGTTAGCAAATGTTGGTTGATTAGGTTAAAGACTTTAGTCGATTAATCTCGAATCGTTGGAGCTCATGATCTGTGAGTCCATTAGGTTCCCCTACTAACTCATATCTGACTAAACCTAATTAGGGAATAAGCATTAAATATATGTGATATATTTAATAATGTGTCATTCAATTGAGAATTGAATCATTCAATTGAGAATTGAATGATAAAGAGAGAGTTTGAGATATTTAAATAAGATTTAAATATCAAAACTATGAATAAGGATTCATCGAGATTAGTGTTGGATTTAATAATTGAATATTAAATTAATTTAATTATTTAACATTAATTTAATTTAAAAGTAATTATTTGAATTAATTTTGAATTAAATGGAATTAATCAAAGTTGGTCAAAGTCAAATGTTGACATCACCAAGCTTTGAAGGTCAGAGGTCAAAAGTTGACTTCATTAAGTGGGAAATTCAAAAATTAGTTTTGAATTAATTCTGAGTTAAAATTGTATTTAATCAAAATTTGACTAAAGTCAAAATGTTGACTTCACTTAGTGGAAAGATCCAAGAATGATTTTTAGTGGAAAAATCTAACTTTTAGTGAATTAGTGAGTAACTCATTTAGCAAAGCCTTGATTCCATAAACTATCACTTATTCCACTAAATTGAGTGTATTTTGAATTGTCAAAATTTGGTTAACTCATGAATTGCATGTAATTACTCTATAAATAGGATACTTTGATAGAGATTATTTTTTCTTGGTCATTTGGTGAATTTCAAGTTAATTGAAAAACAAATTTTTCTTGTCAATTTAGAAATTCTAAAATAGTTTTAGAAATTAAGTCCTCAATTCTCTCTCAATTTCTATACTAAATTCATTCCTATTTTTGCCACTCACCGGATCCCACCATCCTGTTCTAAGACTAGAGAATAGTCGGAAAGACTCCCGTGGTAGTTAACAGTCAATTCATAAGGAGATTGAAGCAAAATTGGTGGTCAATTTGGAGCTACAAAAGTTGGCTTCTCTAACTTTTCTTTTACATTTATTTGCATGCTTATTCCTTATAAATTAACATAATCAGAATACTAAAAATCCGTTTTACTTCCCTTGTGCATGTGCACGTTCCAACATATATAAAATGTAGAAAAATGTCTTATCTAATGTATTGATTTAAATTTTTGGAGTCTCAAGTGCATCCATTTACGATGAGCTTTAAGAAGACAAAATTGTTTCTGATTATCACATTTTTATGGCATTTAGGTGCATTTTGGCATCAAGCACTAATGAAAAATAATTATTATCATTAATATTAAATGCTACAAATTCTAATTTTATAATATTTTCATAGTAACACTATTAAAAAATATTATATTTATATTAGAAACTTAATATATATCAAATATGTAAACATTTAATTTATTAATTATAACGAAGAGAGAAAAACCGACATACCTTTATGGCCTACCTTTTGTTGGGAATGTCCTAGAACTCGCAGTTCGTAAATTTCGTGTTAAACATTCTATTTGTCAATAAAATATTATTGAGTATCTTATTCGATAGAGTTGATTGATATTGCATTCTATTATGAAAATCCAATAAACATATCCATGGCTATAGTATGAATACTTTAACTCTATGTACATAAATAGGATCAAGTTAATAGTATATAGCCTACGGATGAAATTGGGTATCTCATCCTGGTAACACTATTGGATGCGGCTCATTTTATATAGGTAATACAAATGATGTGATCCACAGATCATTCATGCAGAGACATGTGGGTGGGGGCATCATATGCAATGAGTTTACTAAAGACTGGACCACGAAATAGTCACTTTTCTTGATAATGATCGTTTACTATTAAAACGGACTATTTCATACTAAAGTAACCTAGGATAACTCGATCTTAATCTTGAGCTAGCTATGAGCTCTTGTTTATTTGGGATTGTCCTTTGATCTGCATGTGTGAGAGTAGTTCAACAGCACTGCTCAATAAGCCTTCCATTTGAGGATAAGACCGGATAGATAGTTGGGGACATAGCCTCGTGAGATGGAATTCACTCCTACTCATTTTCGAGTTAGCAAATAGGTTGTTCTCTTAAGTGTTGAATCCTGGTCTTGAACAATCGGGGCCCGCCCTCTCATGATAGAATGGGACATAATTCATAAGTGGTATTATGAATCAGTTGTTCATTAAAGGGTTAGTGGGAGCTTAAGAAACAAGATGTATTTACGGGGGTAAAATGATAATTTGGACCCAGTTGTAAATACGAATGACCTGTGAATGATCGACTTGCTGATTATGGTTAACATGGACAGAAATACATTTAAAGTGAGGAAAGTAGTTATCAAGCTATAGTGGTGTGTCTTGATGGTTAACGAAAAGTAATTAATTCGGTTTAAAGAGTTTAACCAATTGATTACAAATTGTTAGAGCTCATGATCAGGTCCAATAGATCCCTCTACTAGCTCATAAATTAGAATAATAAATTGAGTATTGATTGGATGAATTTTGAATTTAGGGTTATGAATTTGAAAGGTTCAAATTTAGTTTTAGAGTTTTTCAATTGATTGTATACGATGCAATTAAAATGTTTAATTTAATTGAAATTAAAACGAGATTGGAGAATCAGTTAATATTTAAATTATGATTTAAATATTGATTATACAAATTTGAATCATATTAGTGGAATTGATGTTTTATTAATTTAGTATTAAGATATTAAATTAATTAAATTAGTTTTATTTAAATTAATTTTGAATTAAATTTTATAAAACTAAATTTTAAATAAAATAATTTTATTTAAAAAGAAAATCAATTTCATTGAAATTGATTTGAGTTAGTGGATTTTCCCCAAAAATTGAAAAAAATCACTAACATCTCTTATGGTGTTTTATCACCAAATTCCACCATGAGTTCTTCAATCAATACCAAGTAGGAGTTGCCCTACATTCCGCCATGTTCTAATGCTTGAAATGAGTCTATATAATAAAGCTTCGTACATGGAATTTAGAGAGATCTCTGAGATTTTGATCCTAGTTGTTGCAAAACTAAAAGCCCTAACACCCTCTCTCAGGTTCATCTTCTATTCAGCTTGTTTAGAGTGTTTCCACCACACATTCCTTCTTGAGCATAGTGGAGAAGATCTTGTTGGTGGTCTATCTGAAGAATCCAACTCAAACTTGTGGAGGTTCTGCTGAAATCGTGAAGAGAACTACAAAGGTATTATCTTGTTCAAACCCTCTTATGAAAACCTAATGAGTAGCATGTTTAAAACTCAAATTAAGTATAGTTTAAGTGCGTATTAATTCTGAATTTTTCCGTTACGTGTTATAATACTCCTTCACCTTTTGGCAGGAAAAATAATAGGAGCTCGTGCTGATAACGTGTTATGAACTTGAGGAGCATAACGAGAATATAGATACCAATAAAATATAATATTAAAATAAATATAATATAATATAATAATAAATTAAATTAAACATAATATATAAATAAAAGAAAAGAAAATAAAAGAAATTAACAAAATATGAAAAAAGAAATTTCTCTAAAATCTCCACTTTCTCCAATTTTCATGGATTTTACCCAAACGTACGTCTTTCAAAACCTATCAAATGCCACTATTTATAGACAATTTAACAAGTAAGAGTGAATTACATGGACACTAATGATATGTAATGTTGAGATACATGAACAACACTTTAAGAAATAAGGACATGACATATGGTCAATGGACACTAAATATTAGCATCTAATAGGTATCTATTATCATAATATTTATAATACTTCTGATTAATTTTGTGGCTTGGGTTTTTATTAATTTATCTATATTTGTATTGAATAAATAAATTTTTTAAAAAATAATAATAAATAAAGCAATTGAATAACAAAACTACGGCATAAAGTCTCACTTATAACTTAGGTTAGCCCTAAAGCTCTAGCTACACTGACGGCGCATAACTCAAACTAGAGTTTACACATATTTCTTAAACCAAAATGTTAGAGATTCAATGTCACATTATTGAAAACTTTGTACGAACAAGATAAATTATAGTTTCTTTCGCATTAATGACGTGGATGCTAGAGGGATTTTTTTCGAGAAAAAAAAAACTAAATCTAATCTTAAAAAAATAGTGACACTTAATATGAAGTCTTTATGTCTTAATTCATTAATCTAATTATACCAACCATATTAGTAGGTCCACCAATTTTTAAATGATTAAATCTCTGACCTAATTTTGGAAGCATGGATTATGATAATTTAGCCAGTAATGCATATATATATAAGTTTAATATGAACAACTAAATCTAATAATTGTTTGGTTTAGCATTTTACATATACAATTTTGAAAAGGCTTCTCTATAAAGTGTTATTTATTAGAATAAAGTTGGTACAACTTCTTTCTTAATTGTACGTACTCCTCTTTGTTACTAGCTGCTGTCGGTAGCCTTTGCCAAAACAACAATTACTGCTTTCATTATGAACTCAAAAATTCATGTTTTATTAAATACTTTAACTAATTTCTCTGCACTCTCTATAAGCCTAAAAGGGTAATTTTGATGTTTATTTTCCAGCTCCAATTTTACATGTATTCATTTTATTAAATTCAGAAGTTCAATTTTTTATTCTCCTATATTTGTTGTGCTAGAAGAATATCTATGGCTAGGAAGTGAATTCTTTTGTATTGGTAGATAGTATTTGAAGCCTCATTCTCATATTTAAAAAATTTTAATCTTATTTCGGTCCCTAAACTTTTAAAAATATCTATTTTAGTTCCTGGACTTTTAAAAAGTGTTTACTTTGGTTCTTGCTAGAGATGTCTAATTTTTCCACGAGGATGGTTTGGGACGGGGATTCCTCGATTAGGCGGGAAATGAGGGGAAAAAATTTCAATGAGCAAAATGGGGACGAGNGGTGGAGATTCCCCAGTTAGACGGGGAATGGGGGAGAGAGTGGGAGAAGAAAATTCTCCGTGAGTTAAACGGGGACGAGGACGGGGAATGCATTCCCCGTCCTCGTCCCTACCCCCACCCTGTTCCCTGTCCCCTATCCTCTTCCTAATTAGCTCCTACATATTTATTTAATATAATTATATAATGATATGTTATTATTATTATCATTATATAAATATTACATTTAAATTTCATGTTTAAATTTAGATTATATATGTGAATAATTTGATTTATATTTATTTCTTTCTACTAAAAAAATTAATTAGTTTTTTTAGGCTAAAATTTGAGTTAAATTCAAATTGTCATATAAAACTAACCATAATAAATAATTTAGTGATAAAGTTAATTATTTAATTAAAATTTGCTAACATTAGTGGTTTAAATTAATTGGTTTTTTTTAAAGAAAAAGAAGTAACAAGGAAAAATTTTCCGTGGGGAACCCGATTCCCGTGAATATCCTACAGGGAATCCCCGCCCTGATCCCCGTGGAGAATTTCACGAGGATGGAGAATGAAATGGGGAGTGAGGACGGAGACGAGGAATGGCATCCCTGGCCCCACCCCACCCCATGAACATCTCTTTCTTGCTATTAAAATTTTGCTAACTCTTGAACAAAATGATGAGATGACTTGTATTTTTAGATGACTAGGCTGTCAAATAAGTTAATCATGCTATAAAATATAGGGTTTCAATTTTGAATTAGGTGGTAAAGCGATTTTCTATAGAACTCAAAAATCAATTTTTGTTCAAGATTCTGGTCGTTTAGTATTTTGGCGTGTTAGTTGTTGGCATTTTACTTCACCTTCATTTTGTTCAATGCATGCTAGATGCAATTTTATGAGAATTAACAAAATCTTAATAGTATGGACCAAAATAAAGATTTTTTAAAAGTTTATAGACTAAAGCATTCGTGAATCGGGGATCAAATTGATTATAGAAACATGAGTTTAATTAGTTGATTTATTAGTGAACAAGGAAAAATATTATCTAGACAGGTAAATAAATTGACCTTAAAACAACAACGCTTAATTACTATTGCTATAAAACAAGCTCGTATTTTATCTTTGTTACCTTTTCTTAATAATGAGAAACAATTTGAAAGAAGCGAGTCGACCGCTAGAACTATTGGTCTTAGAACCAGGAATAAATAGGCTTACTCTTTAATTGAATTAAAATTCTAATCCAAACTCAACCGCAGATTGATGCTTTGTTCGAAAAATCCAAAAATCTAGATTTGATTGTCGTGTCGTAAACGAAAAGAAAAAAAAAAGAATAGTGAAAGAAGAATAAATCATTTTTTTTTATTGAACATAATTTCATTTTGATCACTTTATCATATTGTCATATTTCATCATACTAATTTCTACTCTACCTTCTCGGAGTCTCTAGAGAACTCCATTTTAAGTATTCCATTGGATTCTTTCAAATCTTTTTATTTTATGATCTCATTGGAAATCATATAAAGACAATTTCTATTTAATATAGCGATTTGGGCAAGTATTTTACGATTAAGAAGCAACTGCCTCTTGTACAGATTGTGTATGAATCTACTATAACTGTAGTCTACCTTGTTAGATCGAATTACTGCATTTATTCGAGCGATCTACAGCTGTCGAAAATTGCTTTTTTGCCTACCTCTATCTTGATAAGTTGAAGCTAAAGCTCTTATTTTCTATTGAGTAATAGTTCGAATAAGTTTTGAATGAGCCCCTGGAAAACTTGATGCAAATAAATGAATTTTGGACCAATTATAGATCCTAGAAGGTAATTTTGATTGGTTAATAAAAATATATTTTAATGCTATTTCTATTTTTTGTTTCCTTAGTTTAGCCAATTTCTCATGTAAAGTAAAAATGGGTAAAGTAACTTTCTGTTTATTGTTTTTTAAATGGAAGTTTTCTTTTTCTTCTTCCGCATGTAAAAAAGAATAAATAAATCAATCAAATTCCGAGAGCTTCATGAAGTGTTTCTCTAAAAGTTAAACTTCCATTGATCCATATTTCGAGACAAAGTACCTCCCGTTTTTCATTCCCATTTACATAAGAATGAATACAATGATTTGCAGGTATGAATATAGCATCTATAGGATAACTTGCATCTTGAAAATTATTTGGCATTTGTATACGATATCCGCAATTTCTCTCGATCTTTAATTCAATATAAAGATTAATTGGCTCCATTAGGTTAGTTATATGTTGTGTATTATCAATGATTTCCACAAAAGGTGGTAAGATGATATCTTGAGCAGTTACACATCTAGGACCCTTGACACAAATAGACACATCACGAGTTCCATACAGATTACTTTTCAATACAATTTCTTTGAAATTCATTAAAATTTCATGTACTGATTCTTGAATACCGAGTATGGTAGAGAATTCATGTGGGATTTTTTCAGATTTTGCACGTGTGATACATGTTCCCTCTATTTCTCCAAGCAAAGCTTTTCGCATCGCAATGTCTATTTTTGAAAGTTTAGAAATCAAAATAGAACAAGAATAATTAGGACCAAAATAGGATTTTTTTTAAAAATCTTTCTTTGATGTGGTTTGAATCAAACTAATTGTTTTGTGTATTTATTAAAAATTAGAGGAATATATATATTAGAAAGATTAATTAATTAATGTTCTGTTGTAGTTAATGCATTGTTCTCTTAAGGGAGACAGTTTTATGCACTTCAAGATTGTTTCTAATTTCATTATTTTAAAACACACACAACATTATCGTAAACCAAACCAATAAACTTATCAAGAAATTATGAAAAGACGAGAGCTAAATATTAATTTTTAGTTCAATAACAAAAAAAAATGTATCTGTTAATTGATTTAATTATGTGAAAAAGATATGTATGTATGATAAAAAAAAAAAAAAAAAAAAAAAAAAAAAAAAAAAGTGTTAGAATCATTTGCAATGACTCCTTTTAATAATAAACACTTTTGAAATGTTTTTATTTTTTTTAATTTAATTAAGAATTCAAGTGTTTCTTTCATGTAGATAAAAATTATAATTAAAACTTAGAGAAAGTAAATATTAACTTTTTAAAAAAAAATAAAATGATATTATAATCAAACAAAGTTCTTTTTTTTTTTTAAGATGAGATGAATAAAACTAGAAACCACCAACAAACACGAAAGCATCAATCCCTCTCAAGAATAAAGGACAAAACAGTAGGTTGAAAGACCTCCTTCCAAGAGTCAGACAATCTAAAAAAGATGTCAAAGCTATGTTGGAATAAACACCATATCTTTTGGATCAATTATCTCATTTTGTATAAATCTCTAGGAAAATAATCAACTAAGAAATGACATAAACAATTTTAACGTAGAAAAACCTCCTCAAAGCGATGAATAAAAACCAAGGACCGATATAATCAATAATTGGTTACAACAGTTTCCAAGTTAAAATTAAATGTATACACAATAGATATCTCAAGATTAATAAATCTCAGTAACAAACGACAACAATAGATAATGATAAATTAGAAAGATCTCACTTGAAGTGGCAACCCAATTACCCACTATAATTTGACTGTAGGTAGCTACAAAAGAAACTTCCACTATCCAAATTAAATATCCTCGTGTTAAGAATATGTTGTCAAAATTTTAGCTTGATCAAGCCAAAAATCGACCTCCAAAAGGCTAAAATACACTAATGTAGAGAATGTATTCTTTTCTTAAATACAAGTTATCTGACACACAATGTAACTTGTTAAACACAAAGTTCCAGCAATTCTTATGACAATAAGGCAAATGCAGAAAGAAAAATTAAAAGATAGAATATAAGGTTTTATGACCTAGTTCGATACAATATCACCTATGTCTTGGGGATGGGTTAGTGTGAGCTTATCCATGCGGTTATGCACTCTTCGAATAGGAATCCATTTTCTGAAAGATTCTGGCTTTCGTGTTTTGGTGGGTCTCCGAGATCCTTTCGATGACCTATGTCTATTTCTCAATCTTTTCGACCTTAGTTCTGTACACACAAGATAAATTCATTAATATGTAATCAAGCAATTACGATTTTGTACTTATCTGTAAATAGTTGACGATCACAATGATACACAAATAACCTAACTTAGTGTAAGATCATTTTAGCTCCCCTTAGGTGTGAACTCCCTATCAATGAAACTTAGGCTCCCCCTAAGTATGAGAACATTAGCAAATGATCACTCAAACTCCTCCCAAGTGTAAGACCTACTCTCAAGGATTAGTTATCTTTCCACCTTCAAACGAAATTCCCTTCACTTGAATAACTTATGCTCATTCTAAGTATGAGAATTCTTTCTCAAGCTGTAGTAGATGATTCAACAAGATCTCGAGAAAAACTCAAGATCAATAACCATGACAAGCCTTCATCATCTGAAGGATGAACACACTTGTGTGTTTCAGCCGAAAGACACAAGACAATCCACACGGAAAGACACAAGACAATCCACACGGTAAATCTTTCAAAAATGGCACACTAAACTTTGAAAGTGTAACCCTAAAATTTCAACTAAACATTGAAAAGAAAGAATCCTTAAGGAATAAACCATCCAAGATTTTCTATAAGAAAAAAAATATTCTATAAGATTAGCAATTTGAGAGACAATATGAGGGATAATTTAAAAGACACTTAAACTATATCTCAAACGACAATACCAACAACATCCTTAAAAACTAGAACCAACTTCAAATCTTTAACATATTTTGTATTTTTCTTTCTAATTTCTCACCGCTGTTTTTTTCTTCTCGATTTTCGTGACACACAATCAACCAACTGCAAGTTTTTTATAGTTTAAAACATAATGGGCCCAAATGGACCTTAATTGTGAGCTTCACACAAAATAAAATAACCCAATAGCTTCTAGATTACGAGTAACTTTGTTCTCCTCTCTAAGAATTTTACAAAAAGATAAAACATGAACAAAATTGACTAAAAAAAGAGTCTTTTCCACAAAAGAATTAACAACAGACAAATCAGACTCTAATTGATTCAGGAGCGAGATAACTTCAAATGAGTCAAATCCACAACCACTCAAGGATTTTTCCCATTCCACACCTCCCAAATATATGATAAACCATCAACAATGGTCTTGGCTTCTAAAACTTTAATTAGCCAACTGGACAAGATGAAGGTGCATCCCCCACCAACTAGATTGCACTTCTCATCACAGATGATCCAACACGTACTGTTGTGATGGACAGACCCCAACCAGTCAACATTGGGTTTCTACAACTCCATGGTCGGTCACTTCCAACAATTGACTGACAGGTGGGACGAAGTATCCTCTTAAGGAAACTCGATCCTTTTATTCTTATAAATCTCAAAATCTTTCTCAACTATCTACAAGATTGATTTGACATCTACATGAGTATTATGGAAACGAATAGCATTTCAATAGCGCCCAAAGCTTCCCTACTATTAAATCCTCTTTCTCGTTTCTTAAGTGTAGAATACCAAATAAAATCAATCACAAATCTCATAGGACTTGTGAACATATATCCCAAGAGAAAATTACTCTTCCTAATTTGTTTGGTCAAAAACACCAAAAAGAAAACCAATAATCCAACATTACTTAATTACTTAATATGGAGTTTCCCTTTTGAGATACGAGTGTGGAATCTTTCTTTTTAAAAAATAAATAAATAAATAAATAATAATAATAATAATAATAATAATAATAATAATTTTATTTTCAGTTCCCTTTCGCAACAGAAACACTGTATAACAATTACCTACTCACCCAATTATATCATTTTTGTCGGCTCCTACTCATAAAAGGATCTCATGAATAATTTTTAAAAAATAATTAATCAAATCAAATCCATCCCAACATCTTAAAATGCCTCCAATTTCAATTACTCTATCAAAGGGGAAAAATGTTTACTTCCCCATTTCTTAATCAAGAAAAACTCATTAATCAGACATTACTTTTGTACTAATCACCAAATGCCAGCTTTCACTAATCCACTTTCTAACCAATAATGACAACATTAATCATGAGGACTTGTAATCAACATGAAAATCAATGCCTCTTTGTGGTTGCCCTTTCATTAGTTTCACCATAATTAACAATTCTCAAGAATTTACTTAATAAAGGCTGTTGTTTCATTGATGAATCCTTTTAGCTTTCCATATATAAATTACTTCTTACAATATTCTCCATCTACCAATGTGGACAAATGTACAAATTGTTAAACTATTTTTATTGCCTTTGTCTATTTTCTGACGCATAAAGACTTAGATTCTCAGATGAAATAGCTTAAAAAAATGGGAGACAGAGAAAAACTCCAACATGTGAGTGATTCAGAAGAAGTTTTTTGAGATCCACTGTAGTGGTAAGATGATCTTTGTCTGTATATTGAAAGAAAATTATGGGGTTTGAAAGATTTTAACCAGAAAATGGCGAAAAGGGGGAACAGGAGTATATTTTAATTTCTGCTGTTTTGGTTGAAATTTTGAAAATAGCCCATTAACGTGGGTTGAACAAGACGGTTGCTTTTTTGGGTCGTGAGAGAGAAGACTGAGAAAACAAGAGGGCTTGCAGATCTAATTAAACCATCAAACGATACCAACATTCCACCATACTCTCTCAACCTCTTTTTTCTTCTTTTGCTTAATCTCTCATTAATTTTTCTTGGCTACTTTTTTGGGCTACAAGTTTTGGTTTGATTTCTTCAATCTTATAAATTCATCAAAACCCAAAATTGCCGTTAGTTTCAAGTGCGACTGATATTAGTATTCAATCCCCACGAAGAATCGTTGGCGTACATTTGTGGTAGAAATAGGGATCTGGGTGTACCATAAGATCGGCTAATTTTGCCGACATTCTTGTTCCTTGTGGTTTATTGTTGTGAAATCGCATCTGGGTATGAGCGTTCTTTGGTTTTCTTTGATAGATTGCTATAAACATTGAGTTTTTTTTAACTATTGTTCCGATTTGTGTTGTGGGTTTTCCATCGCCGCCTATATTGTGTTCGTAGTGATGGCGGGGAACGGGTTGTTTTATCCGATTCTTGGATTTGCATCTTGTTTGGCTTTCATTTACTTGTCGTTTGGGGATTTTAGGATTGGGGATACTAAAGTAATCCCCATAGTGAATTTTGTAGAAAGGAATGGAACGCAGTTCATGTTAAATGGGAAGGCGTTTTATATCAATGGATGGAATTCTTATTGGTTTATGGACCATGCCGTTGAGGAATATAGAAAGCCTAGAATTAGAGCGATGCTGCAGGCGGCGAGGAAGATGGGGCTTACAGTTTGCCGGACTTGGGCTTTCAACGATGGTGGTTACAATGCCCTCCAGGTTTCTCCTGGCAGGTTTAACGAGCGAGTCTTTAAGGTATTCATTTTGCACTCTTAGCTGACATTTGTTGCTATATATTGGGGTTCTATCATGATGATGAGCTGCATTTCTGTGATTGAGTTTTTCATTTGTTGAACTTTTGTTTGATTCTACACACAATGCTCTGGTTCTGTGTTTGTAATTGGTTTCCTTTGTCTGAAATTTTATGACAATGTCTGTTTTAGAAAGCGATGAAGTGATTCTGCAAGGGTAGAAAGGTTCCATTGGCCAAAGAATGCAGAGCTTGGGTGCTTCCACCGACATAAGAACTGTGTCGGTAGTTATAAAACAATATGGAATTACTTTATAAATTGCATAATGTGCTTGGAAAAGGAACAGTAGTTCTTGCCATTATGATTAAGATGAATAAATTAGACTGAGGACAATAAATTCTGTCAGTTCCCTGTTTGTTACTGGTGACTTCGGCATTTAAAGTTGGATTAATGGAGTATGATTTGAATTCTCACGTTCTGTAACCCATTAAGAAGTATTATAACTTGGATTGCTGCTGGAAGATCAATCTGGTTTTGTTTGTTACTTGACAAAATAGTTTCAAGTTCATATTCTGAGGGTTGGAATTCATGGAAGAACCAGATAACTTTCTATTACCATGTCTCTCTCTCTCTCTCTATTTAAGAAACAAGGAAAATGACACATTATCCAAACTATATACAGAAAACATGTATGTATATATGTTTTCCGTAACAATTTGTTTGGTTTGATGATATTTTGGATTCGCTCAAATGGGTATGTGAAGTTGTGCTGCTATCAGCTGAAGTTTTAACTTTTAACTGATTCTTCTTGGTGGCAGGCTTTGGATCATGTCATTGCAGAATCAAGGCAGCATGGGATAAGACTTCTCCTTAGCTTAGTCAACAACTTGCAAGCATACGGTGGGAAGACTCAGTATGTGAAGTGGGCATGGCAAGACGGTGTTGGTTTAAGCTCTTCTAATGATTCCTTCTTCTATGATCCATCGATACGCATTTATTTTAAAAATTATATTAAGGTACATTCCATGTATATCAATGAGTTTGTCCAGTATGCTTCATAACATTGATGGTTTGGGTATTCATTTTGAACTATGCTGTGGATTCTTAGTTTATTGATCCAATAGCTATTTGTCGTCGTATAAGGCATTAGTTCTCTGGACCAAACAAAAATTCTTATCCTCGTCTTTGTGGATCTTACATTGCTACCTTATGATGTTTCGTGGTTCTAATGTGCACTATATTTTTCAGACTGTCCTGACAAGAAAGAACTCTATCACTGGAATTGAATATAGAGATGATCCCACCATCTTTGGATGGGAATTGATTAATGAGCCACGTTGCATGACCGATGCTTCAGGCGATACACTACAAGTAAGTTTTAAGACTTTGATTCTTCTGATTTCTGAAAGTTGAAACAAATGGACTCTTGGTTTAAATCTTCATACTCCTAAGGTCAATTAAGTTGTAAGATTTTCATTCTTTCTTGCGCCTTGATGTTAAACCAAATGAATACTGAACCTCATTGAACATATTGTTCTCCAGTTTGAGTCTTTTGATTGCTCAATTTTGATTTTAGCTTGGAATTCTTTACTCAACTTCTCTGTCTTTCAATCTTTGCCGTGTGAAAGTTATGAGCTTCCTGCATGGTATTTCTCAACCTCAACTTTTCTTCAAGTTGAATTCTTTTAGGAAAATTACGTTTATTTTTCACCATGTTATAAGTGAATTTTACCAGAGTTAACTCAAGGTTTAAAAACGAACCTCCCAATGTGGAACAATATATTTTTATCAGTAAATGGCAGAAGCAGTATTCTTGTATTAATTCATTTTGACCTTGTGCTTGATCCTTATATTTGTTTCTCGAGATTTTTGTACGGATGGCTCAATCCTAGAGACACTAATGTGGAATGACCCAATTCTAAAAAATCAATTATAACCAACCTTATGTTGACGTCACAGAGCATTATCGCATTAGGGATGTCTCTCCCATCGTGAAATAGTTGGAGCCCTAATGCATTACTCATTTCAATCGCAATGTTTTTTTATTCAACGGTCGTCCATTTGGCGACAATTTAAAAAAACATCGCGTTAGGGCTCCGACTATTTCGCGATGGGTGGGACGTCCCTGTCGCAAGGAGTTCTGAGCGGTAGAGTGCTCTGTGACATCGGCAGAAGATCGGTTTTTAGTAGATTACATGGGGTTCCATCTCAAAACCAATTGCCAATGAGAGGAGTAGCTCATCTATTTTCTTAAGAGGATGAGGTCCCATTTTTCCAATATGAAATCCCCAACCGTTCCCCCCCCCCCCAAAAAAAAAAGAAAGATTGTTTCTATATCTATGCATAAGCTTATTTTGAGGAATAAAATTGTAGGAATGGATTGAAGAAATGACAGCTTACATTAAATCGATTGACAAGAAACATCTACTGACTGTTGGGTTGGAAGGATTTTATGGTCCAAATAGCCGCAAGAAGTCTACTGTGAACCCGGAAGAGTGGGCATCAAGACTTGGATCTGATTTCATCCGTAATTCTGAGATCCCAAATGTAGATTTTGCCTCTGTTCATATCTACCCCGACCATTGGTAAGCATTGATGAACCCCAGTTGCAAACTTGGATGGCAGTAATCAATGATTCTAGTCATGCATATGCTCTTAAACCAATTATTTATATAACAAAATTAACATTCTATGTCAATTAGGTTCCATGATCAAGATTTTGAAGATGAACTGAAGTTTGTTTCCAAGTGGATGCTTTCTCATATTGAAGATGGTGATATAGAGATGAAGAAGCCAGTCATGTTTACTGAATTTGGACTGTCAGATCTGAACAAAGGCTTCACTCCAGCTCAACGAGATAGATTTTACAAAACTGTTTATGACGTCATTTACAAATCTGCCAAGAGGAAGCGATCGGGAGCTGGCTCTTTAGCATGGCAGTTCCTTGTCGAAGGAATGGAAGAGAGTAACGATGATTTTGGGATCGTTCCGTGGGAAAGACAATCGATATATCAGCTTATTATAGAGCAATCATGCAGGTTGGCTAGAATTGGTGGAGACGCCCAACAGCTAAAAGCATTGAAGTATGTGTGTGCTCAGAGATGGTGATCTTCATATCTTATTTGAGAGAATTCAATTTGTTCACTTGTTGCTATATTCTGCCTCTCTGCCCTTTGTTTCTTTTGTTGATACATATTCAGAATAGATTAGTTAGTTTAACATATAGTATTGAGTTTCACATGAACTGGTACAAGCTGTAATGTTTTTTGAGCAAATATATAAGTCATAAATTCTATTTTATTTTACTTTTCAAGTCCTCTCCAAAGCTGCAATTGCCTACTAGTATGCATCTAAATTATTAGTCCATAATGTGAGTGTCTTGCTTCTTAGCAAACCTCTCTAGCTACAGAGGTTCGGAAGCTTGAAGTCGTGTCTGCCATTGACTTCGTTAGTTCAAGTCCACAAGAGACGAGTTTGAAGACCAAGACGTAAGTTAGACATCATTGTAATGCTAACAACATCAAAGCTAATTTGCCTACGAGGATTCTGAGGAATTCTTATGTTATCTGGGGATGGTAGAACCATCTTACTAACATGAACTTGTAAATCAGTAAAAGGAAAAATGTTGGCGAATTTCAAGATTAAAAGAATATATGTATATCTATGTGGGCTGCTTTTAAGTTATTCAAAACAAAAAATCAATAAAAAAACGTTTTAAATCAGAAATTGTGAATGTTTTTCTCATGGTAAAAAATGGACCATCTTGTCCACCAATTTCATAAAATTGGTATTAAATAACTCAACTTCATTATTGTGTATTATTGAAGTTTATCATCTCTCCTTTTCTATTTTATACATATATCGAAAAATTTCAGTTTACAACTTTATACTGCAAACACAGATTTTTTAACTACATATTAAATCTAAATTTCATAACTCAACTCCGTGTCCAAACTTCACGATGAAATGGTAATGTTGATTCTTTGGAACTCATGTAATCTAAAATAACTATTATTTACAAGTTGGCCAAGATGAAAATGGAAAGTGTTCCAACGACAGCAGATGTCAGGATTGGCTGCAAAAAATGAATGTATAAACTCAATAAGTAGAAGTATAAGGCTATGGAAAGCTACAAGCATTGTTCATTTTTACATCAACAAATAACTGCAAATGCGAAAGAAAGAATGTCAATAACTCGAGCAATAATCGGATCAGACAAATCTATTACAACGGATTCTTCTGTGGGAGGATATAATACATAAAACTTCCCCCAAAATTACCAACAAATTTACCTATGAGAAGCTGATCCGTACACAAATTTGAAACGTGAATCAAATATAATCACAAGTAGGAGAGTTCACATCTGCCTCAGACTATGCAAAGCGATTCTGGATAAAAGCACGAACACTGGCGACTAAATTGTATGATTTCTCTACATCTGATGCTGACGTTTTAACCCTGAAATGAATGACAACTTTTTATTATCAGTTACCATTTCAAAGAAACTGACCAAACTGAATAGAGATGGTATTGCAAACATTGGAGATAAAGCAATTACCTCAATCTTGATCAACCTTGGATTTTTTTCCAGTAACAATCTGGAATATTCGAAGGCCTCTACTGAAAGCTTCATTGAATAAGATCCTCGTCTGCATCGACTGAAACCCAGGTAACCATGATAGAACTGCCACGGGAATCATGACGATCACTCCGAACAATATATCATAGAATCGTGCCACAGCAATAACAATGTCCCAGAGTATGGTCGAATGGAGGAAGGGACGGAGTACTTGAGCAATCAACAGTAATCCCCATCCCGTGGGAAGAAACGCCAGCAAACTAGTGAATATATCTCTGAATTTGAATGATGTGAATTCAAGCAAGGCAACTATAACGACTATTGCAAGTATAATAATCAGGAATTGGACAAGCCGATAGTAGATGTGCTCTTTTGCAGCATATTTGTCCCGAGCATATGCTACAACGACATAAGTTGCCAAGGCCACAAACACGCATATCCAAGACAGCAGGTAAACAGCAATACTCGTACTGCCAGCAGAAATTCCAAGCTGATATACAATACCATACTGGAAAAAGAAGAATCTGAGGTCAAGGATCACCTCCAGCACCTTTCCCCAAAACCCAGTTGTCTTTAAATGATCCTGCTCTTCATACCACCATCTTTCCCAACTCTGTTCAGCTTTTGCAAATATGCTGCCACGATACCATATCCAGTTCATGAACTCATCAAAGTCATATACAGTCTTCAACCAATCAAAACCAGAAGGATTGAATACAAACGGGGCCATCAACCATGAAATTACGAGGAACCAACTCGTGAAGGTCATGGCAATATAAACAAATGTGTCAGAAGATACTGCACTGTGTGATGCATAAACAGTAAGGATCAAACCAAGTTCAATTGCTTTAATGAAATGGCTACGAGCATAAAGCCTATAGTTTTCCGCAAAACTCTTGTGCTGCACGACAAAACCACGGCCTGTAGCCCGATATTTTGCACCTCCATGAAGAATTGTTCTTCCAAAATAATGAGCACGAGTTCCCATCGAAAATGTGTAGAATATAGATGAGAGCTGGAGTTGCATGGTCAAAAAATCCCAGATTGATTGAAGGAAGCCTTGTTCAAGCGAATTCTCTACTATCATTGGCAGTGCAGTGAAAAGACCAAGTTGAATGATGAACTGCTGGTTCAATATTGTAGCAAGTGCCCCATTATTAGATTCGCTAGCAATACTATTTTCAATGCCACTAAGAGCAAGATAAAGTCGCCCCCATAAGAATGCATATACAGTTAAAGTTACCATCATTGTGTTGAAAAAGAATCCAACAGTAGTGTAAAAGAATGATAGCATACGGAAGAAGTCGAGCCTGTGACCCAACCTGTATACATCTCTACTAAGAATTTGCTCCCCATTTCCACTAGCAACCTTGGCTTCAAACATGGAAACCTGATTCAATCCAACATCCCTCCCCTTGCCTACTTGGATGTATTCATGGTGTGTAACATTTCCTCCACGCAGCGTACAGTTAAAGCCAGCAAATATGTCCTCACTGATGTTGATTACTCTGGATGCTTTACTAATTCCACCTCTAGTCAAGAACCAAAAACGATCAAACACATCTGGATGACCATAATGCATACGAATTTTTAATGGGTTAGCTAGAACCCGCTGACCCAATGTGACAAAACTAGTTTCCTGAGCTGACATAAACCAAGCAAGTGATGAAACAGAACCAGTAAAAATATGCTCTCGAACTCCCAGGATAGTGGGCTTCCTAATTCCATAATTGTGCCTATATTCTTCCAAGAGATTTCTCATTTTGAGTGCCTCCTCAAAATAATTATCTTGGTTCATATCAATTGTTTGTACTGCATCACCACGTGTAAAGATAATAGCATGATTTTGGTTCTCCGGCTTACCCTCTCCAAGCTTCAGGGGACCAGGCAACTTTATCCTGTAAATCTCCACTTCCTTCTCTAGCTGATGATCATATTTTACCAGAACCGAGTAGTACTCTTTCTCTTCTCTCCCAGTAGAAACCTCATCAACATAGGCAACTCGCAGGGCCTCATTGGTTTTCATCAAATATAAAATTTCCTCAGCATGAGGATCTTTTTTGGCCTTTTGGGTCCCGTAGATCTGACAGGCAACCACGTAAGTATATTTCATCAAAGCAGTCCCATACTCATGGCCTTTAAAAAGCAAACTTACTGAACTGCCCTTTCTACTTAAGCTCCTAGACGGACTTGACCTATCTGAGGCACTACCATCAATACTACCTTCTCGTCTCATAGAATTAAGTTCTTGTGATCCTTCCCTAATGTCCATCTCAGAAGCAGAATCCAAATATGCCAGCATTTTGAGAGCTCGATAATAATACATCATTCCTCTCACAGTTCGGGTTAGTGTCTGACCCCTGAATGATGCCCAGAGCCTAAGATCTCTTAGCTTGGTTGTCCAAATTTCACTGTCTTTCACCATCCCTTCACGGTGCATACGTTCCAGGAAATTTTTCCATTCATCAACATAAATTGTCTGAAGATAATAGAGAATTGAGATTCCATCTTCATTTTCAGTACGAAGCTGTTCTTTGCTGTATAATACTTCTTCGCTATAATAGGGGGTCAGAACACTGAAAGCCATCATTTTCTCAACTTGAGGAGCATGAGGAATGTTCATGAATAAGGAGTTACTGAAAAAAGCAAGTCGGCGCCTTGCCTCAAGATTTATTGGTATGTTATGCATAGAGTCCCGAGACGTAAGAATGGTATGCAAACGGCGAACCTGGCGGTAAAAGCTCTCATTACTAGCATCAGGAAACTTAACAGCATTTTCAAAAAGGAGCCCAGTTGTTGAAGTTGAGTTACGGAGAGCCAATCCATCAATTATTAGTTGATCACCTGTTCGCTTCTCCTTGAAGAAGTCTCGAGTGGAAATTTCATAAAGGGCCTGTAGAGTGTTCACAACTTGGTTAGTGTCTTTCTTAGGTTTGTTCAATAGTTCAGCAAGTTTGATCAACTTGGAATGGAGCTCTGGTAATGCATTCATATTGAATGTTTTTGTGAACTTCTCAATCTCGATAGAGTGATCAATCTCTTGGAACAAAACTGTCATAATTGATTTCTCTTCACTATTATGCTTAAGAATCTGGAGTAGCAAATGCTTAATGGATTCATAAGCTTCAATGACTGCACAGCGTCTATACTCATTCTTGCATATCTTATGCCAGAGCCATTTGTCAGGAGCATCTACTAATTCTTTGGCCTGACTGAGTGCAAGCAATAGCTCATTGCAGAGAAGGAAACATGGCCAGCGAATAACTTTAATATTCCAAGAATTTTGGGGCAACTCCAATAGCTCAACCTCACGATCAGAGATAATATCTTCTTCCCTGAAAATGGTTATTATCTCATTCCATATTATAGCAAACTTAGTTGCCTCAACCTGATTAGATTCAAGCTTCTTATAAGAGTGGCCAAGACCATATCTAAGCTTCAACCGATGAATAGCATCTTTAAACTTGCTCTTCAGTGTCCCCCTGGCATTCAGAAGTTGCTCTTCAGGCATTAGATTAAATTGAATGGCACTGGCAAAGAACTGGAACCTCAGCCTCAACTGTGGCATATTCCGTATTTCACCCAAGTGGTCAAACAACCCAACAGCTGCCCCAACAAAAGAGGAGTAGATTGAATACCAAATCTGCAAATCCATGAGGTAGATCAAGACAACAGGAAGCCAAAGTAATACGACAGCAAATCTGTTACTCCCCCTAAAGAACTGATGCCACTCGTAGGTCACATCCCCCAAATTCAACAGTGCTCTCGTCGGACCCATCATGGGCTTGATCTGCAGAAAATAACTGAAGGCGAATTTTGTAGCAAGCACCAGAATCCAGAACAAGCTGTACTTAATATTGTCCACTAGGCCTTCCCTCAACCCACGGCCAACAAAAGTCCTGCTCTGAAACCACCAGGACAACATATAAAAGATCTTCCAGTTGGTCTCTTCCATAAAATTTCTAATCCATGGAAGGATAAAAAGAGCCAACGCCAAAACCTCTGGAGCAATAAAAACGCCTGCTGCAATAAGAAAATTGCCGACGTCCTTGTTAGCCTGAGTAGACCAAACTCTATCTCGGCTCCTCTGCGACCAAATCCTCACATAAAACACCACGAACAGAATAGTCCATGCTGCAGCAACAATGGATTTCATTATCATTCTCACTCCAAGTCCCAAAGTTTCCCTTGAAACCAAACTATACTGCATCGCTGCATCAAGCAATGACTTCAGAAACCTCAAGCCACTCCAAGTGAAAAACACAGATAAAAGCTTAATTTGGACATCTCGCTCCCTCAACGAAAACCATGGCTGCCTCCCGTCCCATGCAACAATAATTGCAGCCTGGAGAAATAGAATTAACATTACCCATAGACGATCAAAACTTCGAAACAAGTTCCAAAAAGACCTCTGCTCAACAAACCCAGTCTTCCCTACATGCCTACTCCTGCTAGAAGTCACAAAGAAGTTACTACCCACATCAATGGGCCATTTGAGTTTCTGAAAACACCTCTTACTCCAAAAATATTCGTTAATGTCGTCATAGTTCCTCCAAACACGATGTGGGGCAGTACCATTTTTGCTACTCTCAACCTCAGCTTTTATGGTCTCGTAAATGGGTTTAACAACACAATTTAGGTAAGCATTTTCGCCCGATATAGAGGGCAATATAGGCTGTCCGGTATTCTCATCAATATAATCCTCCAAAATCTTATTCAGTTCCATGGCCATGTGATGGAAAATATAACAAATACATTCAGGAACGAAGCGTAAATTAGCGGACTCACCCCATATCAGCAAGTACAACGAAACATAAAGCAATTCGCGGCGCTGATCCGCCTCCCGACGATCCGAGATCCAAATGTTGGACTTCTTCCCCAAGTAGGAGCACCAATTGGTGTAATTCTTCAACAGCTTCTTCCTGAAACGCCGTAAAACGGTAGCGTCGAGGGTATCGATATTGTCAGGAGGAGGGGTTAAGCGCATCTGAGCATTAGCCAAATGAAGCACAAGATGCTCCCGTTGATTCCGAACGTTATCCTTCTGAAACCCAAAGAAGAGGGCGAGCCAATCGAGAATATCCATGTGATCGAGCCATTGAACATACGGCGGCTTCCGGAGGTTACCCACTGCTCGTAGGGCAGCAGTGGCAGCACGAACCTCGGGAAAACGAAGGGAAGGGTGGTCAGCAAGGAGATTGTGGATGGGTATTATATTGTAGGGTTCGTTTTCGTCCGGCGGACCAGGGCGCGGCGGCGGAGGGCGGTGGCGAGTACTCATGACATGAAAATCAAGGTTAGATTGAAGAAAACGAGTGATGTGATTGTAAAAAGCTTCAGATTTCGTCGAACCGGAGAGGTTTTAGAAGAGAGAGAAGCCAGAAGGCGGAGTAGAGAGATAAAGGTGAATAGCAGAAGACAGAGTAGCGCATTGGGAAAATGGAGAAGCCAGAAGGAGAAGACGAGTCCTGGTTTCCGCGTTGCCGTTTTGTTCATCTCATGTAGTCGTTTCGTGTGATTTTCCTTCAATATCAACTTGGAAATATCTAAAATTAGTGTTTTCTTTACCATTTTGAAAAATAAAATTACCACCCCTACCTCAATTCACATATACTATCAATTTTGAAGTTTGGTTCAAAAATTCAAACATCTTTTTTTTTTCATGATAAGAGATCAAACTTTAATTTAGAATCCGAATTCGACACTTGATAACCTCGATATTCTCTTATATCTCCTATAACCTGACAACATCGGATTCTTTTAGCATACTCTATCTTCACTTACATACTTCTGAAGAAAAGGTCATCTAACATAAAATTTCTATGATTAAGCCACCAAAAAGAAATATTCATTTTGCTTATATAGATAGTGACTTTCAATTCTTTTAAGACTTTCTTAGCCATACTTTCATATCTTCAAGATCTTTCTCATTTAAATGTGATCTCGGTTCATTCATATCCCCACCTAAGTTTTGAATGTTACAATCATAGTGTCATTAGATATCGTACATGACAATGACTTCTTTTAATTTAATAATATGGGGTGAACGATTTAAACCTCTAACATTTTATTAAAAATATATATTTTATGTCATATACATTGAGTTATGCTTGTGTAGCGTTGACAATGATTTTAATTAGACGTAGAATTGAAAATAAAGTTAGAGTATGTGGGGCTCATCCATCTTGATTCTCATTTCTATCATGTAAGTTTTTTTCCTTTAAATAATCCAAGTTAAATATATCAAAATGAGCTTAGTTTGATTGATATAAAGTACGTAATTTTATACTATATTTTATATGGGATTCGAGTTTCCCATCTTATATTAAAGGGAAAAAAAAATTACGTATTTTTTTTGTATTTTCTTTACTGTCATTTTGAAACGATTAAAGATCACCTGCTATTTTCCACGGTAATTCTAATTTATTGGCAAAGAGGCGAAGAAATGGAGAAGCTTGTGACCCAAAGAAATGAAAGAATCGGTTACATTTTAGTGTAGTCTATATCTTTTGGTCCAATCATTTTTTTATTTATAGATCTTTAATATATGACAAAGGAATGAGTAAAACTAGACAGTTAACATATAACTTAAAATAGATTTTTGCTTCTTCAGTTTTACTCTTCCTCTGTTTGCTGTTTAAAAAATTATATGTTATTTTTTATTGAATTTATCTGTAATTATTATAGTTTAATAAATTATTAAATTCATTAATTGACATCTAATATATATTAGTAAATAAAAGATTTGAGATTAATGCTAGAAAAAGTTATCAAATTCAATCATGAACATTAATTCTTTTTTATTTTAAAAAAACATTTTCAAAATGATGGTATAGAACGGACAAGGTAAATGTATTAAAGGATGAGGCAATGTCTCTCTTAAAATGGTAATCATAAGATACAAAAATAAGGTAAAATTCTTCTTAAAAATAATAATGATAAGGTAAATTTATTTTATTCAGACAAAAAATAACTTTCAATGATTAAATTATATTTATATGATTTTTTATATATTAAAATGATCTTAGAGATTCACTGCATCTTTTTTATCTGTTTTTGACAAGTGCTATTCTATCTTTTATTCTATCCTCTTGTGAAGTATTTGTGCATATTTACTCCAACCATGAACCAAAATATTATCATTTTAATGTTGGAATTTTTTAAAAAATATATATTTAATTCACGACCTTTCAAAATATACATTTTTATCTTATTTTTTTATTAAAAAAAAAAGACGTATTTAACCTCTAAATTTTTAAAAAGTATATTTTTAATCTCCAAATTTTTAAAATATGGAATGGTTTTTATTATTATTTTAAATAATTATGCACCATTTTAAATTAAAAAAATAATTGTAGAAAGTGAAGATAATTTTTAAAAATACGTTAATTAACTTAAATGTCATGTAATTATTTAAAATAATAAATAAAATTGTTTTAAAAAAATAAAATTACTTCAATACCTTTCTAACCTATTTTTAAAAGTAAAGATTAAAATTGTATATATTGAAAATTTAGGAACCAAACACATTTATTGATGCAATAAAAAAAGATATTAGGTCAAATTTATGGTTAAACAAAGATAATCCACCACTAATTGAGAGAAAACTCTTCAAAGAACAAGTCGTTCTATTTTAAAATGAATGATCAAAACTATTACAATACTAAAGTGGTTATTTATAGTATTAGAATAAAATAAGTCAATTAACTAATTAATTAATAAATACTAATTAATCTAAATTAACAATAAAAAAATGTTAAACTCAAATATATTAATTATCCTTTAACTTCCCTCATCACTTATTCATAAAAATTTGAAAATTTAAGGATTAATGTATCCATTCTATTCATTCTTCAAAGATCGACAAAAAGAGTAGTAGTATAATTTTTTGGGTTAATCCTGAAAACATACTTTATTGAATGAAAATGACTTGAATGAAAATAAAAAGTAAAGAAAGATTTAGCCTCCATTTGGTAATTATTTTATTTTTTAAAATTAAAACTATGGACACTACTTTCACATCAAACTTTTTTTTTCATTTGTTATCTATTTTTCATCAATAGTTTAAAAAATCAAGTTAATTTTTAAGAACTAAAAAATATAGCCTTTAAAAGATTGTTTTTGTTTTTAAAATTTGACTAAAAATTCAATCAAACATATAAAATCATTATAAAAAATATGAATAAAAGAGATTTAATTTTAAAAAATAAAAAATAAAAAATCAAATGATTATCCAACCGAATTTAAGTAAAATAGGGATGCAGTTTGTACTTTGAAGGAAGGGTTTATCACAGAATCCAAAAAAAGGGGGAAAAAAAGGTTTGCAAATGAAGAAGAATTCAAACCCTTGGAATTGAAAATACTATATGGTTTTGAAATTTGAAAAGGTAGTTTGTGTATATATAATTTTAAGAAAAGATATATCCACGTGTCGAATGATGATTGGGGATTGGGTTTTGGAAGTTGGGAAAGAATGTATATTTTCGTGAGAGGGAAAGTTGACTAAAGGAGCCGCTTGGTTTGAAGTTGTGACCCATTTGGACATGGCAGCAATAATGGGTTGCTTTTCTTTTTCTTTTTTATTTTTTTATTTCCAAAAATTTAGCTTTGTGATTAAGTCATATTATGGAGGGACCCACATATGATCCCTACCCTAGTGCTGATTTTAATATTTATAATATAAATTAGGTTAACTGGTGGAGACTCCTATAACTTGGTGGTCACGAGCTTGGCACGTGACCGTTGGAATGGAATGGATAGTTGGGAGGGATCTATATCTCCCATTTATTAATAATTTATTATTATTTTTTTTTATATATTACCAAACAAAAACTTCAACTTTTAAGTTGTGAGAAAATATATTTATAAGTTCTATTGTATTTGATACAATATATAACTATAGATTATGTATTATATGGGAAGCATATAGTTTATATACATATAATAAGGTTATTATTATTATATATAATTAGTATTAATTTAATTTTACTAAATTAATATTAATTAATTAAAGTGAGAGAATTACAACGGACCTTTAATATTAATATTATTGTTTTCAAACCTTATTAGAGAAATATTGTTGTTTTGAAACTTATTAGAAAAATATTGTTGTTTTAGGAATCCGAGGCTAGAGGTCGAACGTTGAGAACTCAACTAATGTGGAGGTCGAACGTTGAGAACTCGACGAACAAAGAAAAACTTGGAAACAATACATAAGCCGAACGTTGAGAACTGTACGATATACCTATTGTTCCTCCACCAGCTCCTAGACGTAGAGGACATGTTCGGAAAGAGGATGAATTTGATGAGGTTGCACATAATGTGGAAGAGTTGCCCCCTATGACGCAGACGTAGAGCCAAACTGATTATGTTAGTCCGATGATGATGATACCAGCATTTGGTTCAGGACATTATGACTCAGAGGCTGGTCCTTCGTCTTCATACGTGTATGGACATGGTCGGGGTCGTGGAGAGCATAATGAATATTTATATTATGAAGCGCCTGCAGAGGTACCAGAGCAATATCAAGAAAAACCCGAGCAACCTCAAGTTCGAAGTCGGCGACGACAACCAGCTCGAAATCGACGACGTCCATCTTGTGGGACATATTGATTTTTGTAATTATATATAAATGAGATATTTAATTTACATTTTTTTAATTTTTATGAGTTATTATTATTTTTAATTTATTCTTTTTAGAGTTTAAATAAAATAATAAATTTTTTTAGATTTTTTTTTTATAAAATGGAAAATTAAAAAAAAAAGATTAGAAAGAAGAATGTGGAATGTGTAATAATTAAAAAGGAAAAAAAGAAAAAAAGAAATTTGTACGGTATTCTCTCTCTCTATCAAAATCTCGCTCTCGCTCTCGCTCACGCTCTCACTCAAAATCCCGCTCTCTCAAACTCTCGCTGTCTCTCATAATCTCGCTCTCGAATTTGATTAGCTCATTAGCTCGTTAGCAGCAAAAAGAAGGAGATTCATTAGCTTGTTATTTAGTCAGACTTGCTGAGATGACAAAATCCGTTTGAAAACAACAATATTTTCCTTAAAAAAAAAAAAAAGGAAGGTCGAGGGTTCAAAATTCGACCTATCTAGATCGAATTTTCAACCCTCGACTTATTTAAAACAACAATATTTTTACAAATAGTTTGAAAACAACAATATTTTCCTAAATAGTTTCTAAAAGTACAATATCTTTTTAATTTTTCCGAATTACAACTCCCTCCCCTAATTTTCTCTAAGTACATTAAATATAAATCATATTTATAGTAAACTCATTTATATGAATCTCATTCATATATTTGATATTTGGATCATATCCAAATATTTAATTCTTCTCAACTAATTTATGGTATTTAATACAAATCATAATCATATTTATATTAAATTTAATTACATGAATCTCATTCATATAATTAGTATTTGAATTATATTCAAATTTCTCTCATATTACCTTATATTATAATGTATCCAATACATTATATTAATTCTATCACATATATAATTAATTTAATTGATTCTATCACATATATCATTAATTTAATTAATTATATCACATATATAACTAATTCCCTCCATCAATTTGAACACTACAAATTAATCCAAAAATAATTCTCAATTAAATCTCTATTGAGCTATAAAGGGGACCTTATGAAGCTCCAACGGTACTTGGATAATTAATTAAACTCTTTAGTTAAAAGAGTTTAATTACCCAATATCTGTTAACTGTCGGTCTTTCCATTAAAGACCGATAGCTACACTCTTCGATAAATTTTTGTGTCCATTGGATATAACCAATCAACAGTGCGATGACCTTTCACAAATTGCTCGTAAGTAGAGTTGGGCCAAAAATACTGTTTTACCCACGTAATTACATCTAACTTCTTAAGTACCATTGATTCCTTTAATGAACAATAAGTCACAGTCCAACTATGACCAAGTCCCTCTCAAGCCAAGAGAGGGTATGGCCACTATGTTCAAGCCCCGAAATTAACTCTTAAGAGAGCAATTATCTACTTGCTCCTACATCGGGGAAGGAGTGAATTTCGTTTCGTGTAGTTGTGTTCCCAGCTCCCCAGTCAAACGAATCCCCAAAATAGTATTGACAATCTGGCCACTCTCACCCATACAAATCAAAGGACCACCTTCATGAGCATGAGTTCATCACTCACTCAGGATTCAGATCATGTCACCTATGGTCATCCTAGTGAAATGTAAGTGTTCGTAAGAGATTTCAAGATAAATTTATTTTGTGGAACTTGAACTTTGCATTTGTATTATTTTTGTGGAAAGTGAATACAATCTCTAATACAAATATTTTGATACTTTTAAAATAAACTGTAGTTTTTAAGTTGGTTGATCTTCTTAAATGATCGACCTTTGGGCTTGTTGATCTTATTGGATGATCGACCTTTGAACTTGTTGATCTTCTTGGATGAACGATGTTTGGGCTTGTTGATCGTCTTGGACGATCGGTGTAACAACCCCACTTTCTAGGACTATTAAAAAGGGAATCGCTACTACATGTATGCATAAATATTCTCATTGAAGAAAATAAAATAAATTAAAGAAAATATTCATAATCTTAAACTGCATTAAGTATATAAAAAAATATTCTAACATATCTCAAAATCTTAAATTTGTTCAACCCGGGCATCCCTTTTTAACAAGAAACAATTTATAAAAAAAATGAATAAATAAATAGATAAATTAATTAATTAAATTATGATAAATCCATGAATGGATAAAAACAAAACATGTGAAAATATAAATAGTCAAATGCGGAAGCGAATTCTGGTTCCTTTGGCACTCTCACGGATTCCTCTTGTCAATCGCCCGAGTGTCCTTGCCCTTACATGAAAAAAATAAGGATAAAGGTTGAGTATAAAATACTCAGTAAGTGATCCCATTATCGGGATCAGACTGTGCATCCATGAGCAAAGAAAGAAAAAAAATAAAATTAGCCAGTGGCTCATACAGTCACATCGGTTTTTGATGACGAAAGGAAAACCAAAAGACGTACTATCTTGCCTTGAAACGCATGTCTAGCGGCCCGTAGGCACACCGTCAAACATGACAATAACATGAACGTGAACCCGTCGACCCATGCATGTCTAGCGGCCCGTAGGCACACCATCAAATATAATAATAACATGAACGTTAACCTATTGGTTCACGCATGTCTAGCGGCTCGTAGGCACACCATCAAAACATGAAACATGAAAATAAAAGTAACATGAACATAAACCTGTCGGCTCACGCATGTCTAGCGGCCTGTAGACACACCGTCAAACATGATAATAACATGAACGTTAACCTGTCGGTTCACGCATGTCTAGCGGCCCGTAGACACACCGTCAAACATAGTAATAACATGCGTCACGACAAGACAATAAACCGCTCTACTGGTCTATTCATGCATCACATACATAATATCAGTACTGATTATAATTTTATCATGCTCATAATACTTGTAACCACCATGCAACTAGCAAAACATAATATCAAACAAAATCATGCTCCAGAGTCAACCAAGTAACTTCATAGGTCTAATCTAGATCGCTTGGCACGAAGGCACTAGTAATAGTATCACTTACCTCAACTTGGTCACAAAAGTCCACGCAAATAATTTCTTAAAACCTTTGGAAAACTTAAATCAACCCAAAGTTGTGGCTTGATCCAAGACAAATTCCAAAACTTGATTCAAGTAGCCAATCTGATCAAGGAATAAATTCCAAAAATCAATAACTTATTTTTTTTTCCTACTATTACTCTCAATCCAAAAAATGACCAACCAGTTTACACAAAAACTTACCAAAACTGAAACTCTTCGATGAAGAAATGTCCTTTCTTTGTTAGCAACGCCTCGAAATCCAAATCCTGAAAGTCAACACAATGGTAACACTAAAATCGTTTCCAACACCAAGAGGCACTTTAAAAAGACCTCAACACCAAACCTTGCCCAAAACAATCCAATCTTACCCATCTCACAAAGGAAATGCGGGCAATGTGGGCAGAAGCAAAACTGGACGGCAGTGGCTGACGTCGGCCGAGGAGAGCGGCGGCTCCGATCTAGCGCAGCAGCAAGACAACGGTGCTTGCGGTGGCGACGGAATTGGGAGCTCGCCGGCCTGTCGCTCGTGGCGTCGACGAACGGTAAGTCGAGGCTGGCTGAGGAAGGTACGGGACGTGTCAATGCTGGGCGGCGAGGAGTCACGCGTTTTTGGGAAGCTGGACTCATTGCGGTACGGTTTGGTGGCTTAGGCAGGAAGAAAAGAAGATAGAATGAGAGAAAATAGGGAAACTGCTTTGCGTGTGAGTGAGAGAGAAAAAGAAAATTTACCTTTTTTTTTTCTTTTTCTCTTTTCTTTAACCTTCCACAATATATATAACCAAATTAAACTCCTCCTTTTCCCTTAAAAAAACAAATTCCTTAATTATCTCCCAAAATATATATATACTTATATATTTTTTCCTTTTCCTAAAAAAAAAAAATCTAATATACACATTTAATTATCTCCATAGATAACCAAATCTCCCAAAATACAAGCCAAAATAAAACTCAATTAATTCCAAACAATTAAATTATATTTTAGCTTGGCCAAAAAAAAAACATAAATCTCATATAATTTATCCAAGTAGCCAACAATAAAAAAAAACTTAATTACAAAATAAAAATCAGGATGTTACATTCTACCCCCCTTAAGAAACTTTCGTCCTCGAAAGTTTTAATCCTGAAAAAGCTCAGGATAATGCATCCTTATGTCGTCCTCGCGCTCTCACGTTGCTTCCTCGAACTGGTGATTTCGCCAAAGAACCTTCACCAAAACTATCTTCTTGTTGCGCAAAACTTTCTCTTCCCTGGCCAGGATTCGAATGGGCTATTCTTTGTAGCTCAGGTTCTCATTTAAATGCAAAGGCTCATAATCCACAACATGAGATGAGTCTGCTACGTACTTCCTCAACATGGAAACATGAAAAACATTGTGAACTGCAAAAAGAGATAGGGGCAAGGCCAATCGGTATGCTACAGGGCCAACCCGCTCCAAGATCTCAAATGGCTCGATGAAACGAGGGTTCAACTTACCCCTTTTGCCAAACCTCAACACTCCCTTCATAGGTGCCACTTTCAGAAACACCTTTCCACCTACCTCAAACTCCAAGTCCTTACGCTTAACGTCAGCATAACTCTTCTGCCTGCTTTGAGCCGTCAACATTCGGGCCCTAATCTTCTGTATTGCCTTGTTCGTGGTTTGTACTAACTCAGGTCCTAGTAATTTTCGCTCACCAACCTCATCCCAGCATATGGGTGACCTACAACACTTCCCATAAAGGGCCTCAATCGGTGACATACCAATGGTTACCTGATAACTATTATTATAGGCAAATTCTATCAAATGCAGGTGAGAGTCCCAACTCCCTGCAAACTCTATCAAATGCAGGTGAGAGTCCCAACTCCTTGCAAACTCTAGTGCACAAGCACGTAACATATCCTTCAGGGTCTGGTTCAAACGCTCAATTTGACCGTCAGTTTGTGGGTGAAAAGCCGTATTGAAATCCAAATATGTACCCAATGCTGCCTGAAGGCTCTTCTAAGCTGGAGGTAAAACGAGGGTCCCTATCAGACACAATGGACACTAGTACCCCATGCAATCTTACCACTTCTTTCATATACAACTGGGCCCACCTACTCACTGGATATGTAGATTTCCCTGGAATAAAATGTGCCAGCTTGGTAAGTCTATCCATTATAACCCAAATTACTGTAAAACCCTTCACCGTTCACGGCAAACCTACAATGAAGTCCATCGAGACATGCTCCCACTTCTATTCTGGTATGCTCAAAGGTTGCAACAAATCTGTTGGCTTTTGTCTTGGGGCCTTTACTTGCTGACACACCAAGCACTTACTGACAAACTCTACTATCTTCACTTTCATGTTATTCCACCAGTAGCAACGTTTTAGGTCCTGGTACATTTTTGTACTGCCAGGATGTATTGAAAATGGGGAGTTATGAGCTTCCCATAACAGATCATTCTTGAGGTCACCATCTGCTGGAACACATAAACGTTTTCAAAAAGTAAGACCATTATCTGCTGACAAGGAGAACTCACCACCCTGTCCCGTCTTTACCTGCTGCACTACTTCAACTAAGTAAAGATCACTGCATTGAGCAATAATGATCATCTACCTTAAACTTGGTTGTATTGACAATTGTGCTAACTTCGCAGATACTTCCCCTACCACCACTGCTATCTCAGCCCGCTCAAGGTCTTTACATAAACGACTCTGTTTGGTGATAAGGGCTGCTGAATGGGTTACCTTCCTACTTAAAGCATCCGCCACTACATTTGCCTTTTCTGGGTAGTATAGAATCTCACAATCATAATCCTTCACTAGCTCCAACCATCTACGCTGCCTCATGTTTAACTTCTTCTGAGTGAAGAAGTATTTTAAACTCTTGTGGTCAGTGAAAATTTGTATCTTCTCGCCATACAAGTAGTACCTCCAGATTTTTAAAGCAAAAACAACAGTTGCCAACTCTAAATCATGTGTGGGATAATTCAGTTCATGGTTCTTTAACTGGTGGGAGGCATAAGCAACTACCTTACCTTACTGCATTAACATGCACCCCAAACCTCTCTTGGAGGCGTCATTGTAAATAACAAAACCACCTGTTCCATCTGGTACGGTGAGAATTGGGGCCGTAACCAACCTTTGCTTGAGATCTTGGAAACTATCCTCCTACAAAGCCTTATTCCATAAAGGAAGCTACTTTTCTGGTCAACCGGGTCAGAGGGTGGCTATACGGGAAAAGTCCTTCACAAAACGACGAAAATAGTTCCGCCAACCCAAGAAACTATGTTACCTCTCCAACTGTGGTAGGAAGAGATCAACTCGTGACTGCTCGATCTTTGCAAGATCACAGAGATACACCTTTTTTTGGACACCACATCCCTAGAAGAGACACCTCTTTAACTATAACTCGCACTTGGAAAAACTTAGCATATAACTGTTGTGCCCTCAAGGTCTCTGAGACCTTTCGAAAATGTTCCTCGTGCTCCGCCTCTGTCTTGAAGTAAACCAAATGTCATCTATGAAGATATCACGAAGGTGTCAAGAAATTCCTTAAAACACCCTTTCATCAAGTCCATGAATATGCAGGAGCATTCGTCAACCCAAATGACATCACGACGAACTCATAATGCTCATACCTCGAACGAAAAGCTATCTTGGGAATATCACTATCCTTCATCCTCAACTAATGATACGCCGACCAAGATTAATCTTAGAAACACATGTAGCTCCCTGCAACTGGTCAAACAAATCATCAATTCTTGGGAAGTGGATACTTGTTTTATAGTCACCTTGTTTTAGTTCCCTGTAGTCAAGCAGAGCCGTAAGAACCCATCTTTCTTTTTCACAACCAGCACCGGCGCACCCAATGGGACACACTAGAGCATATGAAACCCTTATTCAACAATTCTTGCAACTAAATTTGAGTCCTTCAGTTCTGCTGGGGCCATTCTGTATGGAGCTTTCGAGATAGGAGTTGTGTGCCTGGCTCAACTCGATAGCAAAGTCTATCTCTCGATCCGGCGACGACCTGGGAGTTCTTCTGGAAAGACATCGGGTAGTCACGTAACTACTGGCTCTGAGTAAGGAAGACTTCAGGCTCTCTAGTGTCAACGACATCTCCCTTCC
>NC_052358.1:23875117-23949009 GCF_009727055.1 Benincasa hispida
GATCATGTTCTGAGTCTGGACTTGCGGCACCTGATCCTGTGGTGGTGGTGTCTGATGTAATTGGGCAAACTGAGCCAGTCGTTCATCCAGCATGTCCTTTACCTTATCCAACACAGATGATGTAACTGCTTCCCCAATAGTGGCTACCCAATTGGTAACCTCTGCTGGAGCGACAGGGGTGGGTTGCGTCTGTGACGGCATGGCGGTGTGCTGAGCTCTACTTTGTGTCTGGGTTCGCGGCCACCCTGACCCTAAAGGGTCCCTAGGCGGCGAGAAATCCTCTGGTACCGGAGGGTCCTGAACTTGTGCATCTTGAACTTATGGATCCTCATCATGATGATCTTGATCCTGAACTGAAGGATTCTGCTCTACGGGAACACGCCCCCTTCCGGTAACCCTACGACTGCCTCTTCCCCAAACCTTGCCCAAAACAATCCAATCTTACCCAATCTCACAAAGGAAGTGGCGAGCAAACGGTGGCAGAAGCAAAACTGGACGACAGGGCTGACGTCGGCGAGGAGAGCGACGGTCGACTGGCGCAGCGGTGAGACAACGGTGCTTGCGGCGGCGACGAAATTGCGAGGCTGGCGACGCTGCTCGTGACGTCGACGGAACGGAAAGGTGAGGCTGGCGGTACTGGCGAGGAGGTCACGGTGACGTTGCTTGCGGAGGCGAGGAGCTCACGACGGCTGGAAGGCGGACGGCGGACGGTGTTGGCGGCTAGGGCAGGAAGGAAAAGAAGAAGAAGGAGAGAAAATGGGGCTGCTTGCGTGTGGAGAGAGAGAAAAAGAAAATTTACCTTTTTTTTTTCTTTTTCTTTTTCTCTTTTCTTTAACCTTTCCACAAATATATATAACCAAATTAAACTCTTCCTTTTCCCTTAAAAAAACAAATTCCTTAATTATCTCCCAAAATATATATATACTTATATATTTTTTCCTTTTCCTAAAAAAAAAAAAAAAAAATCTAATATACACATTTAATTATCTCCATAGATAACCAAATCTCCCAAAATACAAGCCAAAATAAAACTCAATTAATTCCAAACAATTAAATCATATTTTAGCTTGGTCAAACAAAAAAGAACATAAATCTCATATAATTTATCCAAGTAGCCAACAATAAAAAAAAATTAATTACAAAATAAAAATCAGGATGTTACAATCGATCTTTGGACTTGTTAATCTTCTTCGATGATCGGTCTTTGGGCTTGTTGATCTTCTTGGATGATTAATGCTCGCACAAGGCTTCTGAAAAAACTTGTTTTGTGGAGTTGAACTTGAGTTGTATTGATTTCGAATATGTCCAAATTTGATTTTTAACCGAAACTGAAATCCAAATTTTGATTTGGATAGAATTACAATCTTAAACTAATTTTGACTTGAAGCTTGGATAATCTAGGATTTTGAACTTGAGATTTGGATAAATATGGATTCGAATCCTATTCCAACCTAAATTATTATTATTATTATAATTATTTTTTAGTGAAGTTGAATATGGGTCTTCAAACTTGTCGACAATAAAACCACCTTCTTTTTGTTAAATTGGATAAATCCCATATATATCAATTTAACCCAAAATTTGTTAGATCTTCTCAAATGCTATGTGTTTAGTCCAATCTAAAGTCTAAACTTCTTCTCCAAATTTGGCTTTTAAATCTTAACCACCTTTGATTATTCATCTATAAATTGAACTCAAAAACCTCATAGAATTCACATTGAGTGAACCACCTCCATTCAATCTTGAAAACTTCTTCAAGAGCTTTTTATTATTTCTTTCGCTTTTTTTTTATGCTTCTTGTTTTGCTTTGTCGAGTCGATGGAAATAGAGCACTCTCTCGTGATCGATCTTCTCTGTTTTTTTTTTCTACTCTCTCGTGACCGATCGTCTCTTTTTTTCTTTTTTTTTTTTCTTTTCTAATTTCTTTAGCATGTTTTCAACCTTTCTTTTTCCTCAGATTTTTTAAGGCTTTTGTGGTCGATTACATTGCTTCTACTAGATTTTTTTTACGCCAGTTTCTCATGGTGCTGAGATGATGTGTGAGAGAGGAAGATAACATAGTCTTTTTTTTTTTTAATTTTTCTTTTACGAAAACCCTTTTTCTTTTCTTAATCTTTCTTTATTTTTCCTTGTTTTCCTTTGCTTTCAACATTTTTTCCTACAAATTCTTTTATCACCATTGTTTGCAACATCACTATTGTCTAGCACCATGGAAATCGAAACCACTTGTCACGGATGGTGACGGTGTGGATTCACTTGAGAAAATGATAGGGCCTGCTGACATGAGTTTTGGAGGGAGTGACATAGTAGAGAGAGATTTAGTGGGAAGTGAGAGAAATTTTAGGGGACGGCGGATGTGTAGAAGAAGAAGAAAGATTTAGGTTTTTTTTTTCTTTTTCTAATAAAGGTTTCGTTTTATCTTTTAACCAATTTTTTTTGTATTATTTTTTTAGTTTTTTTTTCTTCTTAATTTCCTTTCTTTTTTATTTGGAATTTTCTTTTTACACTTTTTTCTTTTTTTTTTTTTTTTTTTTTTTTTTTTTTTTTTTTTTTTTTTTTTTTTTTTTTTTTTTTTAATAAATTCTCTTTCATTTTTTTTCTTTTCTTTGTTTTTTTTTCTTCTTCTCTTTTACTTTTTTTTCTTATTTTTTCCATTCTTTTTCTTTTATTTTCTTATTTTCCTCTTTTATTTTCTTCTTTTCCTCTTTTCTTTTCTTTTTTTTCACATTTTTTTTTTAATTTTCCCTTTTATTTTTCTTTTCTTTTTATTTTTTTGTTTTCTTTTGTTTCCTTTTCTTCTTTTTTTACCCATTTTTTAACGTTTTGTTGCAAAGCGCGCCATCAGTTTGGAGATTAATCGAAGCCGGGCACCGACCTTGAACTTGAAGATGGAGCGGAGCCACGCACATCGACCTTGAACTTGAAGATGGAGGAATATCGATGAAGCCTCTAAACTTAGAGATGGAGAAGCATCGATGAGACCTTCGTGCTTGAGTTTGACAAAGCATCGACAAATTCTCTATATTTGAGTTTGACGAAACATTGGTCAATGCTCCGCATTTAAGTTTGATGAAGCATTGATGAATCATCGGCATCTAAGCTTGACAAAGCATCGACCAATCCTATGCACTTGAACTTGAAGTGTCGACGAATCCTTCACATTTAAGTTTGAAGTATCGGTGAATCTTTCGCAAGAGTTTGATGAAGCACCAATGAATCTTTGGCAGTAGGCTTGACTTTGCGACTTTGAGCATAAAGATGACATTGCAAAGCCTCCAAACTTGAGTATGAAGATGGGGCATCGATGAAACCTTTGAACTTGAAGATGGAGAAGCATCAATGAAACCTTTGAACTTGAAGATGGAGAAGCATCGATGGAGCCTCTGAACTTGAAGATGGATGAGCATCAATGAAGCCTTCGAATTTGTAGATGGGCATCAAATTTGTAGGTGAGCATCAATGGAGCATCTTAAATTTAATTACATGAATCTCATTCATATAATTAGTATTTGAATCATATTCAAATTCCTCTCATATTACCTTATATTATAATGTATCAAATACATTATATTAATTCTATCACATATATAATTAATTTAATTAATTGTATCACATATATAATTAATATTAATTCCCTCCATTAATTTGAACACTTCAAATTAATCCAAGAATAACTCTCAATTAAATATCTGTTGAGCTACAGAGGGGACCTTATGGACGGTACATTGAAACTCCAACGATACTTGGATAATTAATTAAATTCTTTAGTTAAATTCCAACATCTGTTAACTATGGTCATTCCATTAAACACCGACTGTACTATTCACACTAAAAATAAATTTTTATATCCATTGGATATAACCAATCAACAGTACGATGACCCTTCACAAATTGCTCATAAGTAGAGCTGGGCCAAAAATACCGTTCTGCCCCTTATTCGATGGCCAAAAATACTATTCCTCAATGAATTCCCAACTCGCTTACCTGATTCGGTGGCTTAGACAAATATATCATTTTCTTTCATTCTCATTATAAGTTCATAACACTTCATAGTTCTACAAAATTTCAATATCTATGAACACAAAAATATGTCAGTTTTTTTTCCATGAATTAACTAAAGCCTAATGGCCTTATTGTGATCCTTCTTCCCTTACATAATACAAAAACTAATAGTTCTCTCATATTAACTTCTTTCAGGTCATTAAACTACCAATGACAATCATTCAGTACATAAAACTTAGACATGACAGCTTTCAAACACATTTTCCATGAAACATTTAATCAAAGAGTGTACCTGGCGATGACGAGGAATTCGTTCATGAGCCATAAGGACAATTTGGTCTTACATAGTAAGTCAGTCTACAGAACCCAAAACCTGGGCTCTGATACAACTGTAATGACCCAACCCCCTAGGACTCAAGTTAGGTCGTTACTAAATACATGCATGCATGGAACTTAAAACGACATCCTTTTATAGTGAAATAAATGCTAAATAAATAAGTTGAACTCAAAAGACCTTCATTAAATTCAGATATTAAAACAGACGAAGGGTACCCATAAATCATAAATGATAATAAATAAGTTTGAAAACAAATCTTAATAGTAAGTTTCAAACATCAAATTGAAAGTTGAAAAACATGGAAAGAAATCTAAATATCATGAGCAGAAGCATAAAACTGGTCCCCAATGGCTCGTTCAAGAATTCCTCTTGTCATTCGCCAGTGCGTCCTTGCCCTTACTTGAAACATAAACATGAGAAATGGTGAATATAAAATACTCAGTAAGTAACCCCACTACTGGGGTCAGACTAAGCATTTATGTCCAATAAATGCAACATGAACTGAAGCTTTCTACTAGTGGGACATGAAAATTTCTCATACATGGGTCACTCTTTTTCCTTTCCCCTAGAGTGCACCTCCTACGTACACCCCAGGTCCTCTCTATGAATGTAGGGACATGTACCTCTTACGTACACATGGTTATGCATACACCTCTTTCGTATATACATAACCCACTGAATGTGTATCTCTTACGTACACATGGTTATGCATACACCTCTTTCGTATACACATAACGCACTGAATGTGTATCTCTTTCGTATACATGGTTATGTATACACCTCTTTCGTATACACATAACCCACTGAGTATGTACCTCTTTTGTACACATGGTTATGTATACACCTCTTTTGTATACACACAACCCACTGAGTGTGTACCTCTTACGTACATCTCAGTACCCTCTAAATGTGTATCACTTTCATATGTACCAGCCCTAGTACACCTCTTTCATGTATCAGTGCCCTCAAGCATACATCACTTTCATGCAATCACATAATCTAGAAAGGAAAAAAGACTACATTTAACTTCATATTACATATAACATTCACATAATCATGAGTCCTCTAAAATCTCCTCATTGAGGTCATGTTAATTAACCTCAACGTACGTATTTAATCTAGTTTTAATGATTCAACTCTAGTACATCACTTTCATGCACTAACTCAAGAAAACAATCAAACATTCGAAATTTCATAATAATCACATAAATATATACATCAACAAATGCTCCAACTTTCACCTAACTTTAAGATATTCCAGTAGTAGTGTCGCTTAACTCATAATTTAGGGTCATGCTCAATCGTACTTGTAATATGTCTCATAAAATTCTAAATCATGCTCATACATTAACATGCTTCAAACACATTATCACATGCTCATATATCTTTTCTAAACAGTCCATTAAATCTCGAAACAATCAAAATTATCCTTGTAACTAGTCTTAAAATCCTCAAAATAAATCGTAAATTTATCGCCCGACACAAAGGTGGTTCTAGTACTAAGATTACTTACCTCAATATGAAACTGAAATAATAATTCTGCACTCAAGCAAACTCTCCAATCCAATTTTACAACCTTTAGTCCAATCCTCGAGCATAAAGAAAATTCATTTTAGTCTTCAAGCTCGATTCCATACATAAATCAATTTTAGAAGCCAACAAAATTCTTACCCAACTAGCACTTTAATCTTAAATCATCTCTAAAACCCAAGTCAAAATCCAACCAGGAACTCCTAATTCAGTTTTGTTAGTGTTGAATAGTGTGATCCCGACTTCAAAATCCAGTCTAAACTTCCAACACAATGGGACTCAAAAGTCAAAACCTCAAAACCAAAAGAGCCTTGGGGGGGAGAGTGTTGTCGCGTGAGAGGGAGAAGGAGTATTTTCTTTTCTTTCTTTTCTTTCTTTCTTTTTAATTCTCCACCACACAAAAGTGTATATATATTTCTTTTTTCTTTCCTTAATAAATATATCACATCAAACTAAAATCTTTCACCTCTTCACCAATTAATTAAATAAACCTCAAAATAAATTCATCAAACTTTAATTCACTTCTTTCCAAAAATCCTAAATCCCAAAATTAAATTCTAACTTTCCAAATTAACTTAAATTCAAATTAAAATCTTTTTAGATACTTGATTTAATAACTTCCAAATAAACCAATTATCTTTTCCTAATTGTTTACTTAAATTTTGGATTCAAATTCCAAAATTAAAGAGGGTAAAATTTTGAAACCACCTCCTTTAAAATTTCACAAAACTCAAAATTTCTTATCCAAATAATTCAATTATCCCTTCCAATTAATTTAAAACTATACTCAAAGAATCCATATAACCAATAAAACTTCTTCAACCGTAATAATTTGATTCTAAATTCCAAAGATTAGGAAACTAAAACTCAATAAATTGAGATAATTAACTTAAATTTTCCTAAAAAAATCGAGATATTACATTACAACACTTGTAATACCTATAAAGCGGGTCGTATCTGTAGTGTCACCAGGATAAGGCACCCAACCTTATCCATCTATTACTAACCGTTTAGGTTATTATTTAGACGAGATTCACTTGTATGTCTCTACATACTTGTTTAAATTACATAAAATAACCTAGAATCTTAGTTTATTGGATTGAGTATATGCTTATAAAATAACACTTATTTTATTAACAACAATATGTTTATACAAAGTTTACAAGCTATGAGATTACAAGGACACCAATCCCAACAAATCGAATCTTTGACTTCGTAGGTTCATTGTACAAATACTATGTCAGCTGAGTTATACTCATTTTGACTTATTTATTGATTCATGGATAATTTTCTAATTTAGTTTTGAGAATTTTTAAATTAAAAGTGTGGTTCCTTTATTGTAAAGGTTAGATGTTAGTTATTATCTAAATTTTATCCCTAGCAAATCTGGTGATATTTTTGTATCTTTTTGAAACTAAGTAGTTTAATAATCACACAGTGAAAAAAAAATCAATGATCAAAAGAAAATGTTTATCTTCTGGGGGAAAGAAGAAGAAAAAAAAAAAAAAAAAAAAACTAGCACAAACTTAACGAGTTGAACCGTCACTTATTGTATTTCCAGTTCTAGAACAATGGTGAAAACTCACACCAACCATCACCAAAGATATCGAACAAATAGCATCAATGATGTTTTTTACTTCCGTTACGTCCTCAGCACATCCGATTAGAATATTGATAACATCCATAGCATCTGAATCAACAATTAAAGATAAACATCTCTCCTTAAAATTTGATTGAAAACATTTTAATCCTTCCTAATGGCTTCGGTCTCTATCGTTTTCATGGACCATTTGATTTGAACTAATGCATACTAAAGTAGAGTGGGGAACCATTAGAAACACGGACCACCCAAGAGCTACTAGTATTTAGACATAGTGTCTACATCCTTTTAGACTAGTATTTTTCTTGTCCTTTTTAATCAAAATGTATAAAAACTTTGAAAGTGTTTGAGGTAAAAATTATCTTAAAACTATAATAACCATATTTTGTTACAGTAAGTACTAGTCTCTAATTGGCTACCGTTAATGTTTACTATTTCATTCTCAAGCTAAAATAGTTTACACCTTAAACGCATACTATTATAACCCAAACTAGAATAATCTACACAAACTATTATAACTCAACTATAATAACCTAAGATTATAATAACTAACTCTTTGTCGCAAACACCCCCTAATATTTTTTTAGTACATTGGAGTACGAAGATTTGAATTACTGGTCTAGTTACTAACACACTCGTATATCAATTTAGCTATGTTCGATTTGGCGAAACTTTAATAAAGTTAAACTTGGTTGATTTTGTGTTTTTTTCCTAATAAATTAAAGAGTTTTAAACTAAGTACATTTTATGTTTTGTTACTATCTAAACTAAAACTTTCACTTCATCAAATCATATTGAATGTAAATGTGATAGTTCACTCACTAGATTGGTTGAGATTGGTTGTGGTGGGAAAATTGTTTTTTTTTCCCCCTTTATTAACGTTGTTTAATCTTAAAATATTAATGTGGAAGTTATTGTTGACAGGTGATCAATTTTCTATTTGGTGCTTAAATTTTAAAATGTTACATCTTTACGTTCAAATTTTCAATTCAGTTTCAATTTGGTTCATAAGTTTTAAAATATTATATTTTCATACTTGAATTTTGAGTCTAGTTTCTATTCAGTTTTTAAATTTTTCTTACTCTTGAACTTTCATTGATACTCACATTTTTTTATTACAATAATTGCGAGGTTGCAAGATCGAACCTTAAACTTTAAGGGAGAGAGAATGCAGAATAATAACTACTAAAACTCACTTTGTCACTAATGCTTGCTTTTTAATCCTCTGTGCTAACCATCAATTAATTAGTTAAAATAATTATGATGTGAATTTTTAAATTAACAATGATGAAAATTTAATTGAAACTAGTTTAATTATTTAAAAATTAATTAATAGAAGATTAACCTGATGACTAAAAATGAAAACTTGAAGTAAAAGTGTAAAAACTTTAATTATTTTGTATGAATGTTTACATAATCTCGATGCAAAAACATAAATCTTAGCTGAGATTAGTCCTTACTGCCCCGAGAGTGTCTAAATAAAATAAATCTCAGGCAAGATGTTGACATTGTAATAGACTTTTTCCCATACTTTTGATAGTTTTCAATAGCTTCTTGTATATCTATTTGCTTTTATTCAAGATGCCTCACATATTTATTTGTTTCGACGGCGAATAGAAGGAGAATGAGAAAAAAATATGTAAGGGACCAAAAGAAAGATTTGATTGTTAATATTGGAATAACGTATGAGGATTTCTTACTTCAAATATATAGGATAAGTGAAGATAAATTTTACTGTGTCAAAAATCATTTTGCTCCAATCATAGCTGCAGAAGTCCTCTCAGTCGTCAATGAAACCCAACATTGTGGAATCCATGTGTTGGTTCCTTTCCCTTCCTATCTTTACCACATGAGGTAAAATATGACTATCTTTACCACATCCTCCTCACTCGCAAATTCATAGGTCGAAAATAATTTATCCAACTCAGACCAATTCATATAAGTTTTATCAGCAAGTACAACTGCATAAGCTTATATGGTCTCAACTCATTAGCCTGAACCACACACTTAAACCTATATCTTAAAATAGTCACTAAATCAAATTATTCCCGGCCAATAGACACCTTCTTCCCTAATAACTTAAAGCTAATGTTGTCTTCCCTACTTTCGTTCACCTCCTTAAAAAAAAATATAAAGACATAAAGGTCATTAAAAACCAATTTCAAATCCAAAAAAATGTCCAACACATGTGTAATTATGTGGGCATCAATTTATTCTTAATTATAGAAATGGTTTTCCCAAGATGAGAACAATAAGTTAGATTATGAGGAAAATATTCAGATCTATGAAGTTTAGGTACCCGTGGTATTAAAAAAAATAATAATAAAAAGAAAAGAAAAAACCTAAACTCAAGATCAAACCTACAAAACAACTACAGAAATAATTGAGCATAAGCAAGTAAATTGGTTTAGATCACTGTGAAGATCAAACAATGTTTGAAATAAGCTATCCATCTCAAGCCTCTAGGACCAGGGCATGGCTTGAGATTGAGGGTTTCAATCATTCTGTGTTTGATCTCCGTACTTATCTCGAGTGATTGGTAAAATCTCGAGTGAGATAATTTTTAACATTTTCTTTAAATCTCAGGGCTCTCTCGATTGGAAATGATCGAAAAAAAACTATTTGAATGAATTTTAAAAAATGTGATAATTATGAAACAAGGAAATTGTTTAGGGTTGTTTCTAACATTTTTCCAATTATAGACTTTATTTGGTAATCAGTAGAGATGTCAAAAAATCCATGGGTCGGGACTCCATGGGGACTCACCCCGAACAGGACGAGGAATCCCTGAATACACGGGAAATGGGGGAGAGAGTGGGGCTTTTTTTCCCGTTTGCAATTCGGGGCCAGGGACGGGGAATATATTCCCCGACCCCTTCCCTGTCCTCGACCCCGACCTCGATCTCGTCCCATGTCCCTGCCCCGCCCTGACTTTTATATATAAATTATAAATTTATAATATATATATTAATATTGTAGACTTTGTTAGGATAATTATAGAGGTTTTAATTATTTAAGTTTAAGACTTTATTACTTTAATTCTTTAGATGTTGTAATATTTAAGATAGGATGTTCTAATTGTTGATTTTTAATTTATAAAAATTATGAGAATTTAGCATTTTAATTATATCTTTTTAAATTGAATGTTATTATTGTTTTTATTATCAAATTTGATAATATTTTATTTAAATATAAGTTGTATTGGATATGTTTAAGGAATTGTTAAAAATATATATTTAATTGAAATAAAAAAAATTGTTAGAAAAAAATGATGACGGAAATTTTTTTCCCACGGAGAATCCAATCCCCGTTCCCTGCAGAAAAAATCACGGGGACGAGGATGCCACCCCATGGACATCTTTAGTAACGAGATAAACTTTTCTTCTTTATTCTACTTCTTTATATATACATATATATGTGTATATATATGGTATGACTATAAACACTACTTACATCTATTGCTTATTTTTAAAAAAATATATAGTTTTCAAAAAAACTTGTTTTTGTTTTTGCTCTTGGAATTGGCTAATATCTCTAATGTCTACATAGAAAATATGAAAACAACGAGTAAAAAATATAAGAAAACAAACACACTTTTCAAAAATAAAAAACCTAATAATTACCAAAGTGATCCATAACACTATAAAACATAAAAATTAAATTGATTTTTTTTTTTACTAAAGTTAATAAATACTAATTTCATATGTGTTTCTTTACTAAAAAGTCATCCGGTAAAAAATCTACTTTAAAAATATTTTCAAAATCTAAACTAAATTGTAAAATTAAAATCTAACCATCACGTGTGTGTATTTTTTAAAATAAATCATAACTAAAAATTCAAATGTGTTCAAGAAAAAGTCAAAACATGTAGATGTTGTATTGGCAAACATTACTATGATATTATAGAAATAATGACGTGGCGGACATGTGTTTTCAAAAACATGTTTTTGTTTTTCCTCTTGGGATTGGCTAATTTCACGATATTATAGAAATTATGATATTACAGAAATATGACTTGTCTCTGCTAGGTTGGCAAAATAGGACCTAAATAAATACCAATTAATTACACAAAATATATCATACAAAGAAAAGAAGGTGATTATTTTAAATGATAAATTGTTGAAAATATTTTAAAATATAGTAAAATTTCATTGTTTATTAAGAAGATAGTGCAATCGAGATCTATCATGGATGATAGATCATGATAGATATCTATTAGATATTGATAGATTTTTATCGTAGTCTACTTTTATAAAAATTGATATTATGTTATATTTTAAATAATTTACCAAATTTTCTAAATTTAAAACCACCCGTAAAAAGAATAATAATGACAGATAATCTAAAAACAAAAATTTAAAAATAAATTATTGATAAAAATATTTTATACATTGGCCTCAGTATGAGGAACTGGGTTTTAACTAAATAACTGTTATACTTATAAACTATAAAATTTATTATTTTGTAATATGATATAATTTATAATAATTTACAAAATACGTGTTGTACTTTAAAAATTGGATTGAGTTTATAAATATGAAATATTATATTTATAAAATGTTTTTATCTCTTTTTCTAATACTATTAAAACACTCTAAAATTTAAAACTAAAAATCTAGTTATAGTGAAAGCATGAGAATATGTTTTCAAAATTTATATTGTTTGAATCACAAGATTCAAAAAGTTTTTAAAAATAGAATTTAGATTATCTCACAAATACATGACATGACGGATGAAAACATAAAATAAAATAACTTACAAATCAAATAGATTCTTAATTTTTTCTTTTAAAGAATTGTTGCTAATTTTTATTATATAATAAGAAAATTGATTAATATTTTGAAAAAAAAAACACTAACAAAATGTTTGTTATGTGAGTATAATACATATAATAAATATGATTAGAGCATAAGGAAAGGGTAGATTCGACATTTTGTCATCCCCAGCTGAAAGAAACCAAGTGGGGAAATTAAATTCAAAGCCCATAAAGTTTGGACTAAATTAAAAAGTTTTTGTGATGCTTGAGCCCTTAACACTCTAATGCTTAGTGAAATTTGGGCTGAAACTTGAAACTCAACGAGTTGGTTATTGGCTAACCTAAGCTAAGATGGACGATTTGAGCTTTAGTTTAAAGAGAATTTGGACTAATAAGCTATGTTTTGAGGTCTATTTTTATTTTGGACCGATAAAAAAATAGTAAATTTTAAAGTTTCATTTAGAAAAATGACAAAAAAAGTTTCAAAATAAAATAGTAAAAAAAATTTATATAATAAAAAAATACTAATTAGTAAATGACAAAACTACCCTAAAATAATAAAATTAAGTACAAACGAGAATACAAAGATACACTGCTTCAAAATAACTTGAATATCACATATACACTCTATCACCACAAATACATAGTGTCTAAGGATTCTAGAAGCAAAAATTAAAAATCACTCAATATGATTCTTAATACTTCTGGCTGCCTATAAAACGTGTGTATGAGATGGAGGATGACCACCAGGCAGTTGGGGTCATTAAAAACTTATGAATGCCCACAACGATAGACTTCCTTCAAGGTGAAGAAGAGCAAAGTTAATTGTACCAGTGAAGTTGTTAGTAAGTGAGTATTTGAAAGAATTGCAACTTCATGATGATGTGACTATTGGAAATATGATTGTGTTTGACACTAATCCAATTGTAGTGAGGTTCATCGTCTTCATTCCATGTGACCATTTTGCTCACAGAATCTTGAAAGCCAAGTTTAAACACTATCAATCTTAGAACATCATTATTGAAAATGATGTCCAAAGTAGAAACAAAAGCAAGAAACATATGAGGGAGCAAAAAAAAGTTGGCGACCTTGGCAACCTGCCGAGGGTGGTCGTCAAAAGCTAGCCAAGACGATGGAATTCAAGAAAGGGTTGTTGAGCCAACGATAGTAGACATGAGATTGATAAGAAAAAAAGATTTTGGGGATAGCTAAGTGAAGAAGATGAAAAATATGAGATCTAGAGTTTTTTGTTATCTTATTTTGATAATGATGATGATGATGATGATGATAATTAATTAATTAATAATAATAGTAATAGTAATAATAAATTGAACAATATATATATATATATAGACAATGTTTCAAACATTTAAAGTTTAATTCCCATTTATATGTTTCTTTTTAAGTAGAACAAGTCATTTTTACGTGTTTCTATATGAAAAGTTGAAAACATCTAAAATTTTTAAAAAATATATTAAATTAGTTTGATAACAACATGTATAAAATAATGAAAAAATATTTAGATATAATTGAATTTGTAACATGTTGATGTTGACAATCAACAACAAGCAATTTGAATCTTAAGCACTCTAATTTCATTAATTTTAGCAATCAAGCAACCATTTCATATTAAAGAAATAAGGTTTTATAAAATACCTTTGAAGAACTCTTCAATTTCTTCAAAATATGGTCTGATGTCTCTCCAACAAGTTGTAGATAACCACTTAATCTTCCCTACTATCTACCTTAAATTGGATTGTGGGATCCAAAGTGAGCTATAATTGAAGGGAATTTTTGGAGAACCAATCTGGTTTTGTGTTCAAGGGTTGAATAAGCAAATTTTTTTTTTTTTTTAATTAAAACTTCCTCAATTGCATGCCTCTCTTTTCAGGTGAAGTGAACTTGATCTTTATCAAATTCAACATGCCATCTAATTTCACCATGGTTTGACACTAAAACCATTATCAATTTAAGTGGAAATGTCGGTGGGTTAAGTGGAAAAATCCCACTTAATCTTATTAAATTATTTAATCAATTTTTCAATTTTAAATTTAAATTTCAAAACTTAAATTAAAACAAAATTGATTTTATTATTTGAATTTCATAAAATTAAAAATTTTAATTTTAAATAAAATTAATTCAAACAATTAATTTTAAATGAAATTTATTTAAATAATTAATTAAACAACTTAATTAATTAATTAATTAAAATAATTTAGTATCCAATATTAAATTATTAAACCACCAATTCCACAATCATGAATCTTTATTCATGTGTTTGATATTTAAATCATATTTAAATATTTTCTATTCTCCAATTTTGTTTAATTAAACGTATAATTACATCGTATATAATTACCGATTCCTTTAATTCAAATTCAATGTTTCAAATTTACTCATCATGTTATTCTAAGGTTTAATCCGTTTGTGAGCTAGTAGAGGGACCTAATAGCCCTATAGATCACGAGCTCCAACAATTCGGGATTAATTGGTTAAACTCTTTAAACCAAATTAATCAATATTCGTTAACTATTGGGTCACTTTAGATATATTTCTATCCGCTTGATTTACCATGATTAGTGTGTCAATCCTTCACAGGTTGTTTGTATTAACAACTGGGTCAAAATTACCGTTTTACCCCTATAATATATCTTGCTCCTTAAGTCTCCACTGATCAACTAATGAACAATTAGTTTATGGTCTTACCATTAAACCGAGTCCTTTTCAGTCATAGAGAGGGTGGGGCCTCTTTGTTCAAGACTAGGAGTCAGTACTTAAGGGAACAACCTATCTACTATCCCTAAAGCGGGTAGAGATGAACTCCATCTTGTAGGACTATGTCCTCAGCTATCTGTCCGGTCTTACCCTTAAAATGGGAGGCTTATTAGTGTTGTTGAGCCACTCATCTATGTAGATTAAAGGATAATCCCGAATAAACTGGAGTTCATAGTTAGCTCAAGATTGAGATCAAGTTACCTTAGGTCATCAGATTGAAATAGTCAGTTTTAACAATAAACGATAGTTATAAAGAAAAATGGCTATTTCGTGGTCCGGTCTAATGCAAATATCCTTTGCATAAGACACTCCCGCTCGCATGTCTCCACATGAATGATTTTGGGATCACATCATATGTATCAATACAAAGCGGACGACATCCATAGTGTCTCCAGGATAAAGTACTCAATCCTATCCTTATACTTATAGACCGTTTTAGTTATATACTCAAACTTGTTCCTCTTTTATGTCTCCACATAAAGTTTAAGTATTCATACTATAGTGAGAGGTTTGTTAGTTTATTGGATTTTAGGCTTTACAAGTGCAAATTACATATTCAATAACATCTTTATTGAATAAACTTTAATAACATCTTTATTGTAAATAGAATATGTTTAATTTTACAAACTGCGAGTTTTAGGACATACAATCCAACAAACTCCCACTTGGACTAAAACTCTAGTGGGATTACATATACAATGTTGAGTATGAGAGAAGACAATAAACTAGGACATCATATACTCATTAATTCTCCCACTTTCCATAGATACTATCTCGTTGTCCTAGTCCCACTAGGTGACCCTCAAACAGTTTAGTTGTGAAGGTCTTTGTAAATGGATTAGCTAAAATTGTCTTCTGAGGCTATCTGTTTGAAGATTATGTCTCCTTGATGCATTATCTCCCTGATGAGATGGTACTTGCGCTTGATGTATTTCTCGAGCTTATGGCTTATTGGTTCTTTGGAATTTGCAACTGCTCAACTGTTATCACAATAGAGGGCGATCAACAGATGCATATTTGTAACCACTTCTAAATTGGTCAAGAATTTTCTAAGTCATACTTTTGTTAGGGTTGATGTCCTAAATCTCGTAGGGTCATGTAGTTTATAATTGTATTGTACAGAATTTTTATTTATTTAATAAAATATGAGATGTTTTATTTGACGTTTAGTAGTATTAAACCCACAAACTAATAAACTAACATCCAAGATTATCATCTGTAATTTAAACATGTATGTAAAGAGGTACAGATGGATCATATTTAAGTGATAACCTAAATGGTTTGTAGTATATGGATAAGGCTGGATACCTTATCCTAGTGATACTACAAATACGACTTGCTTTATAGGTGTTACAATTGTTGTAAAGTGCTACAATTGACCTAATCTTGATCATTCATGTGGAGACATATAAGCGGGGTTTCTATGCAAAGAAGTTTGTATAAGACCATACCACGAAATGACTAGACTCATTATATAACGTCGTTCATAATAAAGACTTACATTTCACCAGGATGACCATAGGTGACATGATCTGCATCCTGAGTGAATTGTGAACTCCTGCCTATCAAGGCGGATATTTGATTTGTATGGGTGAGAGTGGCAGACCGCAAACTCAATAAGCCTACCATTTTAGGGATTCGTCTGATTGGGGAGTTGGGAACACAACTACACAAAACGAAATTCACTCTTTCTCTAACACAAAAGTAGAGTTCTCTGCAATTTCTCAAACTTCCCTCCTGAAATAACGCTAACGTTTTACTCTTGTGATTCCGAACTATTTGGATTCCAAGAACATATTGTACATCTCCCAAATCTTTCATTTAGAATTGCGACGCCAACCATCTCTTAGTGTCAGCTAGGAATTCTACCTCATTTCCAATGAGTAGAATATCATCAACTTATAGTACCAGAAAAGCTACAATTTTGTTGACAATTTTCTTGTAAACATAAGGTTTGTCAACGTTCTTTTCAAAACCATAAGATTTGATCACAGTGTCAAATCTTATATTCAGGATCGAGATGCTTGTTTCAACCCATAAATGGATCTTTTAAGCTTGCAAACCTTTTGCTCTTGACCCTATTCAATGAATCCCTCTGGTTGAGACATATAGATACTCCCCTCACGATAGCCGTTCAGAAAGGCTGCCTTGACATCTATTTGTCATATTTCATAATCATAAAAAGCAGCAATGGATAAGAGTATTCTAATAGACTTATCATGGAAATTGGAGAGAATATTTCTTCATAGTCCATCCCCTCTCTTTAGGTAAACCATTTTGCCATAAGTCTAGTTTTGTAGGTATGTACCTTACTAGTTTGGTCTCATTTTCTATTTGTAATCAATAGGTTTTACCCCATCTGATTAATCTACAAGTTCCCAGACTGAATTAAAGTACATAGACTCCATTTCGAGATCCATGGCTTTTATCCATTGGTCTCGATCTAAATCTTTCGTTGCTTGTTTAAAAGTCAATGGATATTCTAAGCCATCATTAGATATGATGACCTGAGTTTTTGTCAAACCCTGTAACGGTCAGCCTATTGAACAACCTCCTACTACGTCGATGCACTCTCAACTCTTGAGAAGGATGTGACATACTAGTTTCATCAACAACTCTTGTTGAAGGACCAGTTTGATCAACAACCTTTGTCAATTTGTCTGTAGCTTCTGTGGACATTTCACTCAATACTAGTTTACTTCGAGGTTGATGATTCCTTATGTGGTCCTCCTCTAAAAATGTAGCATTTTTCGATACAAATATTTTATCCCTCTAAGGATCATAAAATAGACCACATTTAATTTTTTTTGGTATCCTACAAATAGACATACTTTTGAACAATGTTCCAATTTCATCGGGTTCTGTACCAGTACATGGGCTGAAAATCTTCAAATTCTAAAGTGACGTAAACTACCTTTACGTCCTCTTCATAACTCGTAAGGTGTTTCTGAAACACTTTTCTAGGGAGCCATGTTCAAAATATACACAGTAGTCTCTATTGCATGTCCCCAAAAAGAATTAGGCAATTGAGCATAACTCATAATTGAACAAACCATGTCCAACAGGGTTCTATTTTTCCCTTCTGCAACACCATTCTGTTGAGTTATATTGGGTGCTATGAGTTGAGACTGAATTCTGTGTTCTATCAAATAGTCCTAGAATTTTAGGTCCATATACTCGCCACCTCGATTTGATCGAAGTGTTTTAACCTTTTTACCTAATTGGTTCTCAACTTCTACCTTATATTCCTTGAACTTTTCAAAGATTTCAGACTTATGATACATTAGGTAAATATAATTATATCTGGAATAATCATCAATAAAGCTGACGAAATATTCATACTCTCCTCATCCTTTAACATTCATCGGACCACGGGTCTAAATGTATGAGCTCTAAGAGTTTTTTAGCTCTAATACCTTTTCCCATAAAAGATCTTTTGGTTGTTTTACTCTCAAGATATCATTCACATGGTGGTAGAGAGTTTTCTTCTAACTGATTTAGAATTCCACTCTTGACCAATCTCTCATCCTATCAAGATTAATGTGGCATAGTCTTAAGTGCAAACGATAAGCATTAGGAGAAATTTTCTGTTTCTTACTTTGAGTTTCAGTTGTTTTAAACATCTCTATATTTAAAACAACTTTTACCTCAGTTGGTTTTAACACATATACATTGTTTTCCAGTTTTGCAGAACATATTTTAATATCTTCTGAAATAATAAACACTTCATTAACTTCAAAAGAGACTTTATACTTTTGTTAGACTTTATACTTTTGTTCTAACAAACATGTAATAGATTTTAAATTCCTCCTCATGGCAGGAATGCAATAAACATTTTCAAATGAATCTATCTTCAATAAATAACTTTATATCTCTCACTGCTTTAGTTGAAACAACCTCTCTGGTCTCTACCTTAAAGGTTGTTTTGCCTTCTGCAAGCTGCCTCTAGAAACTAATTTCTTGAGCAAAAGCGCAAATATGATTAGCGATACCTAAATCTAATATCCAGGTTAATTTATCATTTTCCATTAAACATGTCTCAATGACATGTAAATCATATTTACTTTGTTGTGCTTTCTTAGTTTCCTCATCTATGACATTCGTGTTTATTACTTTTAACATATGTAGATCATGTTCATTAATAGAGGTTTTATCCTTTATGTCATAGTTATAAACTTCTTCGAAAATATTGTTCTTGACAGTTTATCTAAACAATGTATGTAATGAATCCATGATTTCTTTAGCAGAAACCATGTTCTCGAATTTCTTAGCTAGTATATTGAGTATATTTGCTAAAATATGGATTTGGACCTCTTGATTTGCGCTAATCCATATCTCATATGCATTCCAAATTCTTTGGTTTGCAGAGCTGGGAGAGAGAGGACATTCCTCTGTTAAAACAAACCTTAAACCATCAATTGCTAGTATTGCGTGTATATCTAATTTCCATGTTGAAAAATTAAGACCGAAACTTATCGGGAGCAAGTAATTTAGAAGAATTTGACATGATGAAAATATAAACAAAATCTAATTAGTAAATTGCTTTTAAACCTAATCAAATTTTACCAAAAGTAATAATGTACCCAAATTTCATTATTTATTTGCAACAATACTTTAGCGAGTCAGAATAGATGCTACCGAGGGACAGTCAAATATGCCTTCACTAAAGCAAGACGTTCTTGACTAAATACTAACTTTAGAATAACTCTTATTTCTATGGTCATTTAGTTACCATTTTTTGGTCAAGAACTTACTGACATTTAGTATTTCTTGTAAGTGTAACCCTCCATTTTCAGACCTCAGAGGTCGGTCCCAACGATGCTTCCGAATTGGAGAGTCAAAGTTGGGAATGGACCTAAGAGATCCTATCCATTTCTGGAGTTTGAGTTATTCCGAATCCCATGTTACAATCCTCCAAGGGGATAGTCGCTGAAAAGGCGACTAGCTTATGTCACTTAAAAACGACAAGCAGACACAATATAGGAATCTCACGATCCAAACTAATGGAAGAGACCACAGGATATGTTGACACACATCCTTAACTTACTTATTGTGAACTACTTCTCCTATTCACCTTGCTATTGACCCATACAAATACTTTCGGAATGGAGCAGTCGAAGTAAAATCGAGATGAAGCCGAGCATGGATCTCACGGTGTGAACTCTTAGAGACGTAAGAGCTAAAAAAACAATATATCGTATATATTATTAGTTTCCCATTGAAGTGTTCTATTTGTTTTGGGTAAATATTTACTTAGGTATATTTCGGCTAGTAAACAACCTAAGTCTAGGTGTTTATCTAAGTATAATGTTTATATTTAGATTTAACCTACGATGTCTAAATGATAAACCATTTTATTACCTCATATTGCTCACACATGCTCATAAAACTAGGTTAACAACGCTCAAGAACTGGCTAAAATCCCTAGGTAGCAGGTGTTCCGTAAACCATCAACTTAAGTACCTCCAGCCTTAGACAGGATTTTAACCGTGAGTTTGTAACCAAAGTTTTACAAGATAACGACCTATTTTAACTATTTAAAACAAGTTGTTATTTGCTAACCCTGGGTGAGCATGCATCTTATCTTTATTATAGACTTTAAATGTCTAATTCATTTTATAACATTTTATAAAATATAGACATGCTTCCAATCCATAACATCCATTAAGTTATTTCACAATTTAATATAACACTTCATATTAGACACTTGAAACCCTAACACATGTATACAATATATTATAACTAATTATAACATACTTTTAATGCATGATACATGCTCCCCATGATGAGATTTTAAATCTACATGACATGCTTTATGCACATACAAGATAAACTATTTAATTCATACATTCATAATGCGCAATTAAATAAACCACACTAAAAATAGACCCGTTTTGACATTTTAAGCTAGCAAACAACTAAATTTATTACAATAATAAACAGTAAACTGCTTTGAACTGCCTCCGAACACTTTGAACTGGCTCAAACCACTTGAAACTCCCTTAAACCGACTCCAAAAATCCAAAAACCAGCTAAAATCGGTCAACATTGGTCAAACCAGTTGAATCGGATCAATCCAGACCATCTGGACCGACTGAGCCAACTTTAGCCGAGTGGGCGATTCAGATGGAACAGCTAGTGCGCGCAAGCTGACGAGTCACGAAACAACTAGAGTGCACGAGACGCCTGGAACTTCACGAGACGATTGGAGCTTCATGGGACGACTGAAGTGCAACTTCATGAGATATCTAGAACTTCACGAGACAGGTTAACGGGTCATGAACCGAGTCTGGGATGATCTTCTTGGGTCTTTGAGCAAAAAACTTGAAAAAAAAAGTTGTTCTCTTTACTGGAACTGAACAATTACAACCTAAAATTAACTCTATTGACTTTAGCAAATTTACAGGCCCTTCACAATACGTTAAAGCCCATAAAACACCGGGTAATTACAAAATTATTACAAACAGGAAAAGAATTTGGATGCCAATACATAAATTATCCATTTTTAGAACATATTCATCCATCATATGAATGATTACTCATCACATGCTAAAATTAACGTAAATTGAGTACTTGAAACATGCTCTGATACCAATTGTTGGTATTGACAATCAACAAGCATAAGCAATTTGGATCTTAAGTACTTTAATTTCATTAATTTTAGCAATCAAGCAAGCATGTTCAATTAAAGAAATAGGGTTTTGTAAAATACCTTTGAAGAACTATTCAATTTCTTCAAAATCCAGCCTGATCTCTTCTCCAACAAGTTGTATACAACCACTTGATCTTCCTTATTATCATCTAGGATTTTAGATTGGATTCTAGGATCCAAAATGAGATGTAATTGAAGGAAATTTTTGGAGAACCAGTATGGTGTTGTGTTCAAGGATTGAAAAAGCATTTTTTTTTCAATTAAAAATTCCTCAATTGCATGCATCTTTTTTCAGCTGAATGATGTTTAACAAACATGCTACCCAATTTCACCATGGTTTGACACCACAACCATTATCAATTTAAGTGGAAATGTTGGTGGATTAAGTGAGAAAATCCCACTTAATCTTATTAAATTATTTAATCAGTTTTTCAAATTTTAATTTAAATTACAGAACTTAAATTAAAACAAAATGATTTTATTATTTTAATTTTCATAAATCCAAATTTTCAATTTTCATAAAATTAATTCAAACATTTAATTTTAAATAAAATTTATTTAAATAATTTTAATTAATTAATTAAAATAATTTAATATCCAATATTAAATTATTAAACCACCAATTCCACAATCATGAATCTTTATTCATATGTTTGACATTTAAATCATATTTAAATATTTTCTATTCTCCAATTTCCTTTAATTAAACGTATAATTATATCGTATATAATTATCGATTCCCTTAATTCGAATTAACATTTCAAATTTACTCATCACGCTATTTTAAGGTTTCAAATTTCTCGTTTTACCCCTGTAATACATCTCGCTTCTTTAAGTCTCTACTGATCCACTAATGAACAATTGGTTTATGGTCGACTATGTCTCCAGCTATCTATCTGATCTTAGCCCTGAAATGGGAGGCTTATCGAACGGCGCAGTTGAGCCACTCTTACCTATGAGAGATTAAAGGATAATCCCGAATAAACAAAAGTTCATAGTTAGCTCAAGATTGAGATCAAGTTATCTTAGGTCATCAGATTGAAATAGTCAGTTTTAACAGTAAACGGTAGTTATAAAGAAAAAATGACTATTTTGTGGTCCGGTCTTATGCAAACATCATTTGCATAGGATGCATTCGCTCGCATGTCTTCTCATGAATGATTTTGGGATCACATCGTTTGTATCAAATACAGAGCAGGCAACATCCATAGTATCCCTAAGATAAAGTACCCAACCCTATCCTTATACTTATAGACCATTTTGGCTATATACTCAAACTTGATCTTCTTTTGTATCTCCATATAAAGTTTAGGTATTCATACTATAGCTAGGGGTTTGTTAGTTTATTTGATTTTAGGCTTTATAAGTGCAAATTACATATTCAATAACATTTTTATTAAATAAACCTCAATAACATCTTTATTGTAAATAAAATATGTTTAATTTTACAAACTGCGAGTTTTAAGACCTACAACCCAACATAACAAATATTTAAACAAATCAAAAGTTAGTTAGATAAAATTAAATTTGATAATAAAAGATAAATTCAAATATAAATTGGAGAGAAAATTCAGGAAGTTTTGTTTATTGTGATTAATTCGATAAGTAGTTAAATAAAATCGAATTTGATAATACAATATAAATTTAAATATAATTCGGGAGAGTAAAATCAGTAAGGGAGCTCATTTATTTACAATTAAACTGTACTCATAATTCCATTTTCATTGTAAAACCTACGAAATAAGTCTAACTCGTTGTAAAGGTATAGCAAAAAAGCAAAATTGCAAAAGTAAATACTTATTTGTTTGTCACAAAGAAAAATTAATGATATAATAATATAATAAGGATAATAATGAATAAAAGGTGATTAAAGAAATACAAAAAATGATAAAACTTAAATGAAATATCCAATTTGTTAGATGATAATATGTATAAAATATTAAGTAAAGTCCTCTTCGGGATAAAATATTTTAATCCGAATTTAAAGATATATTGTAAATTAAAATCAAAATGGTGATAAACAAATTAAAGATTGATTAATTCTAAATATTTTTGAAAAATGGTTAAATCAAATCAAAACAGATATGAAACCTCCAATTCAAATTTTAAAATGGTGACAAATTCGACACCTTAATCTCTTGAATCCATTAGGTTGAAGTCTCATAACTGACGATTCTATTTACACATGGTATAGCAATTACATAGTACTCGAAAAAATTGTTAATTGATTATACCAGGGACAATTTAGGGATTAAAAAACATATGTCATGTGCGCATCACGCTTTTACAAAAAAAAATCTTATTATTTTCATTTTTTTGACAAAATTCAAAAGGCACCTCCCAATTTTGCTATTTCTTCTCATTTCTTTTTGAATTTTATGGTTGCATTATTATTTGCTCTTCCACTTAGGTTTTGGCTTCTTCCTTCCATAAAGTCTTTGGATGTTTTTTATTTTTTATTTTTTCAAATATATCTTTGTTTTGCTCCTTCAGAGATTGGCCTTTTTTTTTTTTTTTTAAGTTCGATTTTTGTTTAATTGTCATCCTATTATGTATTATTATTATTATTTGGTTATCATTGCTTCCCAAGCTGTTTTGGTGATTAGGCAGTAATTTGACATCTCACTCTTAAATGGAATTAAAAATTAGTCAATATTTGAACTAAAGAAAATTTTAAATTGAATTCACTGCACTTTCATTTGGTAATCATTTTTTTTGTTATTATTTTTGAAAATTAAGTTTATGATTATTATTTATAATTTCAAATTTCTTCTTTGTTGTCTACTTTTAACGAATGGTTTAAAAAAAAAATAAACCAAATTTTGAAAATTAAAAAAAATAACTTTCAAAAAAGTTATTTGAAATATAAATGAAATAGATTTAAATTTAAAAAATAAAAATAAAAAAATAAATTATTATCAAATGAAACTTAAATCATCATGTTAGTCAATTTGGAGATGAGGAGAAAACTTCCCTATATAGGCCTACGGAAGCTGTCAAAATCCCTTTCTCAAATAAGAAAAACAAATTATTGAACTATATGTGCATTTATCTCTATGTTCAACTAAAAAAATTGTATTATTTTAATTCAAGCATTAAAAAAAATTAAATTAGAAATTAATTCAAATAGATTTATTATAGAGATAGTCGCGAAAGGGACAAAACAAGTTCACATAGCCCAAACCTATAAGTTTTGCAAATATAGCAAAAAAAAATAATAATAATAATAATAAGCACAACTCACGATTTTAAATAATAATTGTAAAAAATGTTCGGATACACTACAATTGATACACATGATACATGTGTTATATCTAATAAAATTGATACACTTGATACATTGATACACTTGATACATGTGTTATATCTAATACAACAAATACACTTGATACAATTGATACATACACTATTGATGTATACTCGATACTCTTTAATACATTTAATACACTATTGATATACATTTGATACACTTGATACCTTATCCTCATCTCCAATGAAGAAATCTCTGTCGGCAACTAAAATAACTTCTAGTTTGATAACTTGTTTTTCCCATTTGGAAGAAAAAGAAGAAAAGAAAAAAAAAAATCACCAACCCGATAATAAACTGAATTAAATAGAAAGCACTCCATTGATTTCTTTTTTCTTCTAGACATTCGTTTGGATCTCCTTAAAAAAGGCAATCGATTCGGTCTGATTCTCATTGACTTTAAAGCTGACAAGATTGAACCGATTTTCACCATTAAAGAGAGGGATGATGAGAAAGAAGAAGAAAAGGATCGTGGATTGTGTGTCTTCGAGAGACGAAAGGAACAACGCCAAAAGTAAGTCCACATGCAGCTTGAACAAACACAAAAAAAAACGATCAATGAATTAAACAATCCAAGAATCACACACATAATTGCACAAAGCCCACAAATCTCCTTCTCATCCCATATCTCTCCGCCACCACATCCGACAATACTCCGCCATACGGCCTCGAAAACACATTCACCAGCCCAAAACTCGCCGCCATTATCCCCGCGGTGTGCAGATTCAAATTAAACCTATCATATAAATAATTTGCTAAATTTCTATTTGTTATATAATTTATTTTTAAAGCCATGTTATTCCACCCCAAATTTCAACTCTATTTGTTAATTTTAGTTTAAATTTTAGCATAAGTGATAGAAAGTAATATACATCAATAGACTAACATCATCTATTATTGATAGATAAGGTATTTATCAATATGTAGTTACATTTTGTTATATTTATAAATATTTTTAGTAATTTAACATTTAAAATATTTTCTTAGAAAAAAAAAGTCTCTTACTTTAATTTATTTGAAGAATATAACACAAAATTAGTTTTCTTCTACTTCCTTTTTGGCGTTGGACACAAAATATTATAATAATATATGAAACCTGGAATCAAGGCTTTCCCAGCTCACACCATTTAAATATTTTAGTCGTGGAACACGCTACATTAAAATCTAGATCTGTTTCTTTTCAAAGAAAAAAATCTAGATCTGTTTGGAATTCTCCTTTTCCTTATTATATATAATTCGTTTTACTCGAGACTTAGAAAAATTATGTTTCAACCAAGTAAAATACTTATTTATTATTAAAAAAGAAAAATGCTTTTGTACTATATTTGCTATTACTTTTAAAGTTTTTCTTTAATAACCATAGTTTCTGCATTCCCAAGACGTTAGTTAATAAACTTTGGTGTTTATATTTAGCAGGTCGTTTGAGATTTAAATTTTGTGTCATATTCTTGATGTATTCGATAAAAAATACAGAGTCTATTAAATATAAAATTTATTTTTTTAATTACTATTTAGTCCCTAGATTTCAAAATATTACACGCTTAGTCATTAAGTTTCGAATTTGGTTTCAATTTATTATCTAGAAAAATATTACAATTTTATATTAAGATTTGAGTTTTGTTTTAATTTGATCAATCGATTTCAAAATTTACATTTTTAACCTTGATTTTTTTATTGAATATTCACTTTCGGTTTTGAACATTAATGTCTATTAATTAATTTAAAATAATTATGAAATGAAATTTTAATTTTAACTTTAATAGTGATGAAAATAATGAAACTCAATTAATTTTAATTTTTTAAAATTAATCAATAAACATTGTGAAGATGAAAAGTAAATATTAAGGAAAATGTTGATGTTAAAAGTGTAAATCTTAAAACCTAACGACGAAATAAAACAAAATTCAATTTTTAAAGGTAAAATTGTAACTAAAAACTAAATTGAAATCAAACCTAAAACTTAAAGATTCTAAAACGATGAAATAAAAATTAAATCTAAAATTTGGAGACCTAAAACAAAATTGTCCCTAAAGTTTCAAATATTTCTTCTTCCTTTTTTATTTTTTAAATTACTTCATTAAACAACTCAACAATAAGAAAAGTTTTCAAAAAGATGGAGCACCCAACTAGGGTAAACAAACATCTCATCCAAACTGTGCGGAAGGAAAAACTTAGGGAGTAAAAGACCAACATTTGCTAGAGAATGAGCGGCAAAATTACTAGAGCGACTACAAAAACTAAAAGAGACAACACTAAGGCGCTTGGCAAGCACTAAAATAGCTTCCACCATGCTCTTTGGTTCGGTTAGGTTCACATTCAGATTGTTAAGGGCCTGAACGATATCCATCAAGTTAGACTCTATAATAAGAGGCTAACATGATTCCCCTCTTAGCCGGAGAAGAGAAGATAAGTCAACTCAAATAGCCTCCACTTCCAAAGATGAGTCATCCCCTATAAAAAATTTTAACTCTACATAGATAGGAGAGCCTTGAGAGTCACGAACAGCCTAGCCAAACCGACCCAAATTACTGTTGCTGCACCAAGAGACATCTGCATTGAGCTTCCAACAACCTCAACTCCTCGGAGGAGGTGACCATCTCTCTTGACTCATATTGCTCTTAAGCTTTGTTGGGTCCACGAACAAGCTTAATAAATGTAGGGTGATGAAATCTCTAACTATGTCAATTGCGGCATACTTAAAAGGTGGTTGGGACAAAGAGTGAAGTTGTGAATTCTATAAAATTATGAAATTTAGAAAGTTGTGAACTTCCGAGACCTACAATATAAAAGTTAATAAAGTATAAAATTGATGTTTCTTTGTTTGCTAATTCGAAATTAGAGGTTCGATCCTTTCACTCCACATCTTAATTACGATATTTAAAAAAATAAATAAATAAAAATTGATGACCCCGTAAATTCTTTGACCAACCAAAGAATTACAAGAAAAACGATGTCTTCTCTTTGACTTGTTGGAGTTGCAGAGCTATCCATGCCTCCTCAACAATGAACAATTAATTAATCACTTTCTTCTCTGACGATATCCGCGTTGTATGTACTTCCTCATTTTCTTCTTTCTGCTCTGCTCTGGATTCGATTGCTTATTGGGTTCTTTAGCACATATATTTTGCTCCAGGTTTAGGGTTTTTCAATCTTTCTTTGCTCTGTTCTCGAACTGAAACAGAGAAGAAATGTCTACTCTTTCATCCCTCTCTACTGCGACGTCACTGTCTAATATCCCCAAAATGGTACCTCCAAGGGGGAATACACTCCTCAATCTTCATCTCCCATCCTCCCAATTTTGCCCTAACTTAAATTTCAATACCAACAGATCTCTTTTCACTCTATTCACCTCCACCCACAAACCCCAATTCCGGTGCAAATCTCGCCCTAGGACTTCCGTTCAATGCCTTTTCACTGGCATTGTTGAAGAAATAGGCCGTGTTAAACACTTGGGTATTGCTGAACATGGGGGATTTGATTTGGAGATTACCGCCAAAACTGTTCTTGAAGGTGTAAACCTTGGAGACAGCATTGCTGTGAATGGAACTTGTCTTACTGTGACTGCTTTTGATCACCAACTATCAGAATTCAAGGTGGGGTTAGCGCCTGAGACGCTCAGGAAGACTTCATTGGTGGAACTCACCCCTGGTACACCTGTGAATTTGGAGAGGGCGGTTCAACCAATCAGCCGAATGGGTGGGCATTTTGTGCAGGGGCATGTGGATGGGACTGGGGAGATAATATCAATGGATCCTGAAGGGGATTCGTTGTGGATTAAGGTGAAGACATCAGAGGCTTTGCTCAATTACATTGTACCAAAAGGATTTATTGCTGTGGATGGGACTAGCTTGACTGTGGTGGATGTTTTTGACGAGGAAAAGGCTTTTAACTTCATGTTGGTTGCTTATACTCAGAAAAATGTGGTTATTCCATTGAAAAAAGTTGGGCAGTTGGTGAATTTGGAGGTAGATATTCTTGGCAAGTATGTGCAGAGACTCCTCAGCACTGGTGCCATCAATCCCATCGAGTCTCCATGATTACAAAGCCTGGAAAAAAAAAGGTCTCAATAGTTGCAATCTTCTTCTAGTTTTTAACCTGCCTTGTTATGTTTTTAACCATTATCAAATTTGAGATTGGGAATAAATAAATAAATGGTTTGATGTTCTACTGTCTTATTGTCTCTGTTGTATTAAAACACGGTTAGACAAGGAGACTACTTGTTGTATTATGAGCAAGTCAACCCTTTTTTTCAGCGAAGTAATGCATAACACTTTTCCATGGGGTTAGGGATGAATAAAGGGTCTGATGTTCTTGATAGAATCCAAACTAGAACCAAACTAAAATATAAAGGATCAAAACTTAGGAGATAAACCAAGTAATATGAGGAACTTAGATCCTCCCTTTCTTGAGATTCTGCCAAATTGCTTTTGAGTTGGTTTGAATTGATAATTTTATTTTCATCACTATGGTTATATTTTGAATATCCCCACCATTAAAGACACCTTATATATTTTCATGCGGGCTGCTGCTACATCAGAGAGGCCATAGGCAATCACTCAAACTAGAAAGCTGTAGATTTGGAGAATTCTCAAACACCTTCTTCCCCCTTTGTTCCTTTTGTTATTTTCTCTTTTGAAAATCGTTCTTCTTCTTTTTGTCTAAAATCCAATCTGGACTTGTCTTACATTTTATTCAACTATTTATGATCTTTTATCATATATATGATGGTCGATATCATACAAAGTACATCTGTAAGTTTTTTTTTTCCTCCTTTCTCTTAATCCTGCTATCTATTTTAAATGTTTAGATCATAACTATATGCTTTTTGCTTTTTGGTTTTTTAAATTTAAGCTTATAGATACTACTTCTACCTATTGATTTATTTGATTAGTTATTTATTTTTTGAAATAGTTTTAAAATTTAAGTCAAGTTTTTTTTTTTTTTAAATAAAAAATAAAAATGAATTAACTTAACTAAGAATACAACTTTTTAACTTAGGAGAAATGAAACTAAAGTCAAAGAAATGGGGGAAAACCCATCTACTATCTGAAAAATCAAATGATTATCAAACAAAACTCAAGTTTTATGTGGTTTTGTAATTTTTTGAGGAACGTTAGTTATGTAAAATAAGAAAACGTAATACTACTCTCTGTAATATGAATTTCAACGTTTGTTTCAGCTAGGTAATGCTTTTAACTCTTTACCATATTTTGCTGTCACATACTTCCAGAAAATCTGAGTAGAATAATTTATCTCAGCACTGTCATTTTTGGATATTAAGGAGATTAGATCATGATAGATATAAATAACTAGCTGAGACTCAAATGTTGTCTCGGATGTATTGAGACAGGTCAATCAGTTAGATCAACAGCTCAAAGGACAGAATTTTCTCATCAAGTGAAGATGATGGATGCCACGTTACCATCTTTAGTCCCTGAACTAGATGGAGACCATAGAAGAAAGCGTATATTGTATTGTGATTGGTGTATATTCTGTTTTACAGTGGAACAGTTACAACTTAGTGATTCCGGGCTTCAACTCTAGGATGGATGATTAGCTTATTCAAGATTTAGGTGAAGGGTTTAACGTGCATTTTTTTGCCTAGCTTTGATAACTGAACTACTACTTTTTTCGGTGTCCGTTCGCTAGATGAATACCTGCAGTCTTCTTTCCATTGGTCCTTCTATTTTATTATCTCAGTTGAGAAGGATTTCCCTGTTATTTCAAGCCTTTGACATTCTGAGGTTTGCATTCCATGAGGTGAACACAATATGGCTCGTGCTTTATTAATTGACGTTTACTATAGAATCTTCATACGTACAACTAAAGCACGAGCTACCTCTTAGCTACCTTCCTGAATATATATCTTATGAGATAAGTTCTTAATCTAAACTGGGAGTGGTAATAGATAGCATTGTGTTCTGTCAAGACAAGTGAATATCTATTTTTATCTGTTCAGATTGATCCCACCCACATTAATTTAATGAGAAGCATGAATTAGCTCAGTTTGTTAAATCTAGATATCAAACAATAGATCAAGACAAACAGTGAAAGATGAGCCAACTCTTTGTTGGAAACATACAGAGTCAATTCAAAGGGTAGCTGAAATTGAAATTTGTCATGTTTTTCATGTTTGGTTTCTCAATTACCTAATTCCTTGAGTTCTCTCATGTGCTGATCTCTTATGAGGTTCCTTCTACATTTTGTCTAGTTTCTAAAGCATATCCTGTAGTATATTATTTTGACCATTGAGAAGTAACCCTATCTTTGCTTTTTATATATATACATCTCTCTTTTCTTTTTATGGATAATCATGAATATCTGGCATGTTTGCAATGAAGTGTGTTTAAATCGCCTTACTTTTATATAGAATTATCCTTTTGAATGATCTAAAGTTTGAATATGAGGCAAGGGAAGATCATTGGTTTCTTTTGATGTGAGGGTGTGGAGAGGCCAGATATTTGCAACCAATCTACAATAGGGAACTACTATTGTTCACACAATAATTTGACCACTAATCCAATAAACGAGTGACAAATAGTACCACAGGGTGTAAGGAAATGAGAGGTCGGAGTCGAGGTCGGGGTCGGTATCAGTGATGGATGGGACATAGATTTTTCATTCTAGTTACCCTAATCTGAATTGAAATTAATATTCTGAAACTTAGGCTTGGATTATGTATCAATCAATGTAAATTCTGATGAAAATTTTAATTACTTCATTGTTATGGATAAAGCTAATTGCAGAATACACTTGACGTTGAGAGGCGCATTTCTTATACATCAAAATAAAGGGTGCAACGTGGCATCCATCCACACTAAATTGCTATGGATGTGTTTGAGAAAAATAGAGAGTATTCTAATTATTCTAGCGCTGATAAATATTAGGTGTAAACAAAGTTTAGATAGTGTATAAGAAATGTTTAAAATATCGATGTCGACGAAAATATCGAAGTCTTAATATTATTTTATGAAAATTTCGATAGAAATATCGATAAATTTTAATTTTGATGGATATTTCTAGAAAAATTATAAAAATTTAAAAAATAAATTTAAGTTAGTACATAAATATTTAATAACTTTTTAACAAACATGTCTATTATTTATCTTATATTTAAATTAGTGATATTTTATTGCTTAATTATTATGTTTTTTTAGATTTTTTTACTATACAATGGAAATATAGATTCATCTCTTAAACCCATGAAAATGTGGAAATATCGATACAAATATAGATAAGTCAATGAAAATTTAATACTATATATATAAGTGAAGAAATTATATTTATTAATAGAAAACTTTTATGTAAATTAAAAATAAAGTCATACGAGTTTATATTCAAAGCAAACAATAGAATATCTACGTGGAGAGTTTGTTGTCCTACACTGATCTGATCAAATCTTAAATGTATGATTTACAATCTTTCCAAACTAGGAAGACAAATTAATTGTGATTATATTTATCTTTCTTTTTTGGGAGGTCTAAATTAATTATAACAAAAAATCTAAATTGATATAATTATTAATTCATAATTATAATAGCAAAACTTAAAAGTCAAAGTTATAAATTAATTTTTAGAGAAAAATTCTTTTTTGATCCATAGGCCATAAGTCTAGGTTATGTTACATTTTTAGTTCTTAAATTTTGAGTATGGTTTCAATTAGTTTTTAAGTTTCAAAATGTTACAAATTTTTATCTTTGAAATCTAAGTTTAATTCCAATTTGGTCCTTAGTTTTTAAAATTTACACTTTGAACCTTGATTGTTTATAAATAATTATTTTAAATTTTTTGATAGCTTTCAACGTTAAACATTGAAAATGAGTATTTAATGAAATATGGAGGTTAAAAGTGTAAATCTTGAAATTTATAGACCAAATTGAAACAAAATTAAATATCAAGAGTCAAATTGTAACATCGTGAAACATAAAAACTAAATTGAAATCAAATTTGTAACATCCCGAGTTTTGGATATATTGCGGTTAATTGTCTTAAATTGTTGGGTTTTAATTTTCTTTAGTTTCTTAATTTTGGAGCCAACTCAAAACAATTGAGAAGATTATTAATTTTTATATGATTTTAAATTGATTTAAATATTTTGAAGGGTTTAATTTGTATCAAATTGATGTATTTTATGCCCTTTAATTTTGGTTTTTGGAGCCTAAATTAAAGTAATTTGAAAAGTTAATTGATTTATTAATTTAATAAAATCTTTTGAGATTTTGAATATATTGTGATAAAATATTTGATTTATTTTTTTAAAAATTTGAAAAAAATGAAGGAATAGGATATTTGAAATTAAAGGAGAGTGAAAAGAGGCAGAAAATTAGAGAGAAAGGCAGTAGTTCAATTTTTCAACGACAGTTTTCACACAATTGTCGATTTCCAGAGTTTTGAACGGTTGGATCGTGTTGAAATTTGATCTGTCTGTTCAGGACATACAAGGTTTAATTTTGAATGGTTATATCGTTGTTTGGAGCTCTGGTTTGTCCATAATCGCTGCTGAATATAATCTGTAAAATTGAACCCCCTTCCCTTTCATTCTTGCAAACCCTCCTCATGCAAGACCCTCACTATCAACCGCTAGCCAAAACAATTTATGTCGTCCGACAGCAACGCCCGCCACCCGTCTATGTTTGCTGCCGCTAGCACCATTGTCATCGAAATTGATATTTTGTGTAAGTTATTTGGTGTTTTATGGGTTTCCTTGTAAGATCTTGAATACCCATCAAATTTTTGTTAAATTTTGGCTTACTCATATTGTTTTGATGTTGAAATTGAGTTTTATAGACTCTCAAGGTGCTTTCCGACAAGATTAAAATTATTTGGCTCTTTTTTTTAAGGTTTAGGGTCTTTCTTGAGAACTTTTAGATACCCACTAAGTGTCGGTTTAATTTTTGTTTTAATTGTGATTTATATAGGTTGGATTAGAAGGTCTAAAGTTGTTGATCATTAGAGTAAAAAGTTGATTCGGGTGATATATTGTTGGATCGTGTTGATTTTGAAGCTTTGAAGTGGTTTTGGATCACACCACGTGTTGGGTAAGTTGTTCGAAGATATTCGAGTTAAGTTGTAATTGGAATTATGCCTTAAATGTTGAATTTAATATTGGTTTATGTTTTTGGGTTTATTCAGGATTCAAGGTTTTGCGAAGTTAAATTGCTAGCTATTTGGACTTAATTCCAAGTTAAGTGGTTTATTACTGGTTTGTCCTCGAACCAAGCACCCTAACTAAGTTGATGTTAAGATTGTGTGTGTGAAAGCTTGATTTTATTGTGATGGAATGATTTGCCATGATTTTCTTGAAGGGGGATCAAATCCCGCAGTGGAAGCATTTTGTTAGAGCGTCTTGCATCCTGTAATCGGATTTTTGCATAAACATAATCATTGAATTAAAACAGAATAAAAACATGTAAATTAGCATGCATTAGGGAAAAGATTATAATGATTCTTACCTTTATAGATTCCCAAGTGCCAGGAACAATCCTCTCCCAGTTCCAATGAACGGATCTTCAACAATCTGATCACAAATAATTTCTTGAACAATCTTGAACACAAGGAGAAAAGAATGTTGGAGAGTAGAGAAGATTTTCTTAATGGCTTAGAGAAAATTCTGCACAATAACACTATGACGTCGTGTATTGTGTTGTGTGTACTGTGTTTTCCCAAAGGGCTATAGAGAGGTTTTATATGGAGAAATGACCAAGCTCTTTTTCTAATATTTTTCTTTTTTATAATTAATTAAATAACACTTATTTAATTAATTAGCCCAATTAAATAACACTTATTTAATTTTAATTTATACAATAATTAAATAATTATTTATACATTAAACCCAATTTAATGTATATATTTAATTATCATATACATCTCATGTATGTGCAAAATCTCTCTATTAATTAATTCTTTTTTAATCTAATTCACTTGAATTAATTAATTTGAATCTTATTCAAATATCACATTCCAATTTAATTATAGATCATATCCATAATTATACATTAATCACATTAATATATAGTTTTCTCAAATTAATTTGAACAATTCAAATCATCTCTCTTAAAAATCCTAGTGAGCTAACAAGGGGATCTGGTGGACTTGTAGATCATAAACTCCAACGATATGAGATTAATTGGCTAAACTCATTAACCAAGTTAATCAATATTCATTAACTATGAGTACACTTCACTCACAACTGCACTCTTCTCGCTACAGATATACTTTTGTGTCCACGGATACAGACCAATAACAACAAGTTAGCCATTCACAAGTGTTTGTAACTCCAATTAGGTCAAATTACCATTTTACCCTTGGGTTACTTCTAACTCCTTAAGTACCAATGCTCCTTTAATGAACAACCTGTTTATGGTCCAACCAATAAACAAAAACCCAGGCCAATGAGAGGGTAGAGCCTTTTGTTCAAGTCCCGGAGACACCATTTAAAGGAACACTCATCTACTTACCCTTAAGGCAGGAATGAGTGAACTTCATCTTGTATTATTATGTCTCAACTCCCCACTCGGTCTTGTCCCCAAAATGATAGGCATATTGGGTTGATGATCTGACCACTCTCACCATACAAATCAAAGAACAATCCCTTGTGAACAGAAGTTCATAATATATTCAAGATTAAGACTAAATCTCATAAATCATTCTATTGAAATAAACCTAAATAGTTAACGGTGTTACATCTAGTGGTTACTATTTTACAGTTCTGTCTTATGCGAATTCATTGCATAGGATACCTCTACTCGCGTGTCACCTATACAAATAGATTGATTATTACGTTTGTATCAAATAAAAAAGTGGATCATATGTATGGTGTTACCAGGATAAGGTACCCAACCTTATCCCTATATTATAGACCCTTTAAGTTGTACCTTCAACATTGATCCCTGTATATCTCCACATACAGTTCATGACTCATAAGACAACCTTGGATATTAGTTTATTAGATTTAGAGTTATTAAGACAAAACAGACAACAAATAAGACAACCTTGGATATTAGTTTATTAGATTTAGAGTTATTAAGACAAAACAGACAACAATACAAACAATAACATTTATTAATTTAACATCCATAATTCTTTATTGATGACAGTCAATTAACAACATTTACTATCTACGAGTTTTAGTACGTAAAACCCAATATTGTTAATGGATGGATGGTTGAGGTATTTCGGAAACCTATGAGTAATGCTACTAAGATTATAATAACATGTTTATAGTTTGATACGAAATTTGGATGTTGTATTTTGCATGTTGGATTGATGATGATTGTTAGCACTTCTATCGGGCAGTGTACATCTTCTGTATGTGAACCATCGGGTTCACCATTTATGACTGATTTAGTTTCCCTACGGGATCATCACTATTGCTATGATTTATGTTCCTTCGGGTTTACTAGACTACCATGATATATATTCCTTCGGTTCACTAGACTGCCATAATATGTGTTCCTTCGTGATCACTAGACTGCCATGATTTATGTTCCTTTGGGACTACTAGACTGTCATGATTTATGTTCCTTTGGGATCACTAGACTGTCATGATTTGTGTTCCTATGGGATCACTACGACTGCCATGTTATGAAATGTACATCGATGCCTAAATAGGAAGGCTAACAAAATCACCTAGTGGACTTAGTAGTGGGTCACTTACTGAGTATTTCATACTCACCATTTTTTACGATATGTTTTCAGGTAAGGACAAGGACGAACCAGGGAATGACAAGAAAAAATTATAACCAAGCCATTGGGACCAGACAGAAGTTTCCACTCACTTTTTCATGTTTTTCATATCTGAAGCGAGTCTTGGTATTTGAATTTCTAGAACTTTTTATTTAAACTTTCAAGTTCATCAATGTTTTCCAATTTTGAACTTATGTTTTTATGGGGATCTCGGACAAATGTTTTGAGTTGTCTTAGTGCAATTTTATTAATTTTATTTGACATATGAGATCATTTTTATTGGAGCGAAGGGTTAAATTTTTATCTAAGATGATATCTTGTTAGTAAATGTTAAAAAGTCAGGTTATTATATAAGGACTAAAAATGTAATATTTTAAAATTTAAAGAACGAAACATAAATCAAATCCAAAATCTATGGACCAAGAATGTTATTTTTCCCCTAATTTTATCTTAAAACACCATTTAGTGCAAATCCAATTTGTTTATCAACAAAATACCAAGAAAAGAAAAAATAAAGGGAAGTTTGTCGATTTTGACCCAAATTTTTTTCAAATTCAAAAGTAACCTCATTTTTAATATACTTTTTTTTTAACATATTGACATCATTTCAGTCTTTAAGTAGAGGGATCCACCACGTGAAAATACCATTTTGTCCCTCAATAAATGGTCTTTTTTTTTTGTCTCGTAAAGTTGAGTTCATTTCTATCTTTTGTCTTGTGAAGACTTCACAAGACAAACTTATAACTTTACGAGACAAATGACAGACTATCTTGTTTGTCTCGTAATTTTGTAAGTTTGTCTTGTGAAGTTAATTTACAAGACAAAAGACTTACTTACGAACTCAATTTTACGAGGCAAACGACTATTTTTCAACATAAAAAAAAATGAAAGACTATTTTTCAACATACCTACCTCTTTTGGAATTCTAAAAAAGGAAAGATATTGTTCAGCTGAACTTGGAACCTTTTGAAAAAGATTGTTCCTTTGAAGTTGAGACCCTCACATAAAACATTTCTATGTTGAAAACAAAATTTGAAACTGAAAAGTGAAGTTTCTAATTTAAGATATATGGGTTAGGTAAGTTAGGTGATTTCATATTAAAGGCAAACCATTTATTGAGGGGTAAAATAACATTTTTACATGTAGGTCCAAAAGATGGAAAAAAAGTATTAAAAAAAATAAAATTTAAAAATGAGGTCATTTTGAATTGGAAAAACTGACCCAAAATGGGACAACCTAGAAGTGGACACGTGTCACGTTTTCATGTGGTTGGTCATCTTTACTAAATATTCCACGAAAAAAAAGGCTAAAAAATGCTTTACAAGTAACCGCTAATGACATCATTGCCCTAAAGATATTACTTTTTTTATTTTTCCCAAAACAACACTTTTTTTAGAGAAACAAGCGAAAAAAGACACTTTTTTTTTTCCCTAATACAATAAATTTATTAAGGAATTAAAAAAAAAAAATCAGAATGTATTTCTAGAAATCTGGCACAATGTTGAGTCGATTATAGCAAAGTTTGCATGCCTAAGATGATAGATACTTAATGATATATTTAGATCCATAAAATACGCTTTAGATCACATTAACAATTAATTATCGAATAAATACGTAACGGATTAGAAAATTATGCTAATAATTGAATCTTGAAAGAAAAATACTTTTAAAAAAAGACACCGACCACAGCCATGTGAGGATAAAATCGTCAAATCACTTCCCAAACGCCAGGAATTCGTCCTCCTCCAACTACGGTGGCTCCGCCGTGCGTTCTAAATATCTAGGCGGCAGTGATGGGTTAGGTAGTGAAGGAGATGCAGTTACGTGGTTGGATCAGGGCCATACACGTGGAGAAGCGTAATTGGGCGGATAAGAAATAATAGACCAATCAGAGTAGGGCCTGAGGACTAACTTCTAACCGCTCGCCTCGAAAAAATCAACGTCGGTATGCCGCAGAAGCCTTAATTTTGTAGACATATTTACGAAATTACACCCCTTTTGTTGGCTGTCATTTCTTCTCTTTCTTCTTCTTCTTTTTTTAATACTGCCATTTTACTAACTTACCCTTCCCCTCTCCTCCCAACAAATTTATTATAATTAAAAACTTAGTTTAACTAATATCTATAGTGACAATTAAAGGTTCGTAATTCAAATCATTCACCCTCGATTTATACTTAAAAAATAAACTCTAAAGATGTCTAGTAATTTGGTTGAACTTTCAATTTTGTGTTTGGTAGGTACCTGATATTTAACACACTGAAAAAAAATAAATCTATTATATATGGAATCGAGTTTTATATCTAATAAGACCCTGATCTTTCAATTTTAAATTTAATAGGTGAATTTTAAAAGTCGATTAGGTGAAGGACTAATAAGATACAAAATTAAAAGTTTATTAGACACAAAATTGAAATATTAAGAACTCGTTATACACTTCAAAAAGTTTGTGAACCTATTGGACATAAAAGTGAGATTTTAAAAAACAAAGAAAAAAAATAGCTATTAATTTTTCCTTTGAATATTTATGAACTATGCTTGTATTTTGGCCTATTTTTAATTATTATAGTGATATGAGATTAACGATATCTTTATTATTTAGAAATATTTTGTCAAATATAAAGCTCAACTTTTGCCAATATACTCCAAAAGGTTGAAAGAACAAAAAAAAATAAAAAATGTTGAAGGAAAATTATCAAAAATAGCTCTTTCAAGTTTTTACCCTTTTAAACTTAAAACATCTTTTAAAAATTCGTTCAGTTCAATCTCGGGCAAGTTCGACCAACGGGATTTAAATTAATTTTTTTTTCTAACTTATCAATTGTTTTGGGTACAATTCGAGCTCACCTAGATTCTACTAATTTTTTTCAAATATATCATCTAATCCTCCCAAATCTTATATATTTTTAAAATTTTCTCTCATCTTTACCAAATATATTTAATTTTTCAAAGCGCAATTTGTAATTTCCAATTCAATTTATCAATTATCAAATATTTTTTTTTTAAAAAAAAAGCAATATTAATCTACACAGATTAACATCGAAATTCTATATTTTTGGGTTTTGTCGGTGAATTTACAGACAGATTAACAACAAGATTTTATATGTTTCTCATATCTTAGTTTTTGTTTTGCAAAATTTGATATTTCTCAAATTTTCAAAATCACATGCCCATCACTTGAAACCCATTTGAATAGTTTGGAAACTCAATATAATTGTAGAGAAATTGGACTAAAGATTTGAAAAGTTAAGTAAATATTTGATATAATCTTCTTAACTAAATTTGTAGAAAATTTGAAACTATATAAGATTTGGTACAAGATATTTGAAAAAATAACAGAGTTTGAGAGGGTTAAATAATATTTAGAAAAAAATAACAGAATATCAGTTACAAGTGTTGGGAATCCGACCAAAGTTCACATTGGTTAGATAAGGGAGGATTATGGGTATATAAGTGAGCATAACTATATCAATTGGTATAAGGCCTTTTGGGTGGTTGCAAAAGTAAAACCATGAAGGTTTATACCAAAAGGGACAATATATGGAGATAGTTAGAGGGTCGTTATCTTTATCAAATGGTATCAGAGTCATGCCCCTAACTTAGTCATGTCGATAGAATCCTCAACTCTTGAACAAAAATGTATAGTGGAACCTTGGAAGTAGTCATGATGTGTGATCCATGTATATAAGTAGACTTGGGAGTCTATCAAGACTTTGACTATATTTGTAATTTTTTTAAAATAATGACATTTGGTTATTATTCTTAAAAATGCTACCAATTTTAATTATAAAAAAAAAACAAAAAACGTAAAAAGAAATCGAGGGTATTTACGTCATATAACAAGATATAAAAAATCATTAAAAAGAGAAAAGTAGGGTTAAAAAGGTCATTTAATCACATCGAAAGGCAGACAATTGCCGCGCCAATTATTTGTGAATTACAAAAATTCCACTCTCCACATATAAATAATATAATATTTATATTATTTAGTTTATTTATACGCCGAAATTGCCTTCTACTTTTCTTCTACGCTCCAATTTTCCCCCAAACATATTCTCTCATCAAAATTTTTCAATATGAAGAAATCGGGTTTCATCGCCGCCTCCGTCGCCGCCGCCGCCGTCTCCGCCTCCCCTTCTTCCTCTACCCTTGTCTGCAACCCAAAAGTTCAATTCCCTCGTCAGGTAATAAAGCCTTGAATGAACGATTCATCAATTTCCCTCTTCCTAAAATTCTTCCTTTAAGAATTTAAACTTTCAATTCGTTGCTTGAAACTGTAAATTTCTTGTCTTTTTCGATGTTTTTGATATTTGGGAAATTTAATTATATGCAGGAAGGAAAGGAAGGAGAGAACTCTTCGTCTTCAACGGATAAATTTGCTCCCAAATTTGATGGATTGAGATTCATTGAAACTCTTGTTACGGCTCATAGATGAATTGCGCCGGCGACGGTGACGGAGAAAGTGACGGCCGTGGCTGTATTTGACGGTGGAGTGGACCCACCGCGGCCGCAACTTTGTATGTTGCCTTGTTATTAAATTTTTTTTTTTTTTTTTTTTGGTTTGTTCTTTTTTTCTTGTCGAAAGAAATGATAGATGACAGAAAAAGTGTTGAAAGTTTCTCATTTTGCACATTAAAAAAATAATAATTTTACTTTATATTTTAAATTATTTTAATGAAAATTACCGTTTAGATAATCATTACTAAGAAGAAAAACGTGTATTGGTTTGATTTTGGGTTGGAGAATAATTGTGTTAAGAAAAAAAACAACTTTTGAAGAAAGAAAAAAAGAAAGAAAAAAAAAAAAGACTTTTGAATAGGCAAAAGGAAACCTTGTTTTTACATCCGGTTAAAATGGTAAAAGAACTTATGAACTGTACGACAAGTTTCAATCATACTTTTGAATTTTAAAATGTTTTGTTTCAACTTTTTGAAATTTAAAGTTTATTTTAATTATCATGAATACTTTTGTTGTTAAATTTATGAACGAAAAATTGAATATATGTTACTTAAGTAAACAAATATAACCACATGAAAAAAGTATATATAAAATTTAGAGTAAATGATAAAATCATAAACAAAATAATAGAAAATGAAAGTTGTGAGAGGTTGAAAGGAGGAAGACGAGATGGTATAATTCACTATACACGATGTGTCTTTATTTTTACTTTGTAGGAGTAGAATCTTCTCCTTTTATGAAATTAAAGACAAAAGCTTACAAGATTGTGGAAAAATATTCAAAATTTAAAAGTTAAAACAATCCAATGGGCCTTGATTTAATGTTGTATGTGGAAATAAGCGAAGGATTTGTGAGAAAAACGAGGTAGTTGTCGGTTGTTCCTTAAAGGTGGAATAGATGTTTGGTCCACTATAACCAAAACAAATATGAAACATTTTTGGGATGTTTGGTTTAAAGGTCGGCCACTCTATGATAAAAGTATTTTACATTTTGGTTTAAATAATATGCGACTAATAAGAATTTTACCTTTGTTAAGATACAAGGTTAGGCCCAGCTTTCTAATTTAAGGTGAGTCAAATATTCTTAGCGTTATGTGTAGTTTAGAATGCTTGTTTAACCATACAAACAAATTTCAATCTCATTCATGAATTTCGTTACAAAGTTTAGAACCACATTCTTTTTCATTTAATAAATATAAATTTATAAAATGCACATTTTAAAATTAAAATCAAAGAAAATTTCACTTTTTAGAAACTTTATTTATAAGTAAACTCGAAGAGAATTGGAAAAAAGATAGGAAGAATATAAAGACAAAGGCAAAGGATTCAATCTCCTTTGAGCATCTTAAACTATACTCATATTTATATATCTCACCTAATTGTCCAGATCAAAATCTTTACTCTTATTTCTTTTTTTGTGTGATTAAAGTGGAATAAACATTACTGTGCAATGATTACCGATTAGAAATAAATTCATAACAAAAGCAGGAAAAAAAAATAATAATAACGCACACATCGACATCTGCTATATTTTTATTTTCTTTCCTATTCATTGTCATGCCATATCTCAATCCCTCGCATCCATCACAAGTGACATTACTCTTATTTCAGTCTTCAAGGTAGGATATTCAAATGATCATATGTATTGTAATAAAATTTAATTCGAGAATATGATATGAATATGAGTAGATTTGACATAAGAGGTCAACCTGATGTTGGTGCTGGTGGAGTTATAGGTTTAGGAAGCTTGTATTGTTTAAGTTTGTTTGGTTTCTCCAATAAAAAAGGAGTTAGACAACTCCTCCCTTCAAATGTAAATTAACGTATGATCAAATGGCAAACTACAAGGTTAATGTTTTGATATAATCCTAAATGTATTATGAAAATACTTAAATCAAGCTGCATGAGAAGCCGCATGTACCAATAAAAGCATTGAAAATGTTCGCCTCAGGCAGTTCAAGGAACGTCGTCCTTGATTAGCAAAAACTGCTTGCATGTCTTACTTTACGGGTGATGGACCGCCCCATCCGAATACGTCGAGCAGTAAGAGCTTCTAACAAAACTTCCAGAGCATCTTCCAATGCTTCACCCTGTTTTTCCAATTCAACCGAACTGAACTTTGGAACGAGTTGAAGCTCGAAGAGTAGGCTAGCTGCTGCTGCTGCAGTGCAGGTGCGGTCCCATGATGGTTGAGGCCTTCACATTCAGACAAGCAGCTCAGTCAATGTTCTATAGAAGAATCATGTTTTTCCCCTCGGACTCAAGGAAACCCGAATATAATGGATAACTAGCTCAAATTCTTACCTGAGTTTATGCATTGCGGAGGATCCGGTAGCCAATGATATGCATGGAATGTCCTCCCCCCAAACCGATATGGCTTGCTCCTACATAATTGCAACAATCATCAGAAAGTAGTTTTAGAGTAGCTGCCAAAAGTTTGGTCCACCTCAGTCCGAATATCAAACACCACACAATGGAACGTAAGCTATCAATGAAGCATCCCAAATTTTAACAAAGAATCAAAAGAACATTATGAAGATTCAAACCGAATGATGTTTTTCTTTTATTGATTTCATGGCCTCCTAAAGGTCCCTGATACTTGGAACAAAGGACTCTTTGTTGGGATATTACTACTACACTATTTAACTGTAGTGACTAGGATATTTGAATATAAGAGCCAACAAAGCATATATGGTAGCAGTCCATCAAACATTGGAAAGAAGCTGTTTGAGGCCCATTTCTGTTGGGTAGTGCCATCTAAAAGTAAGGATGCTGTAGTTTTAATCGCTTCAGTGGACAATCTCAAGAAACAAAGATCCAACGGTGGTCCAACTTTATAAGGTCACTCTTCAGGAATCATGGAATAAAAGAAATTTGAGAATCCTTCTTAATATTGCTGACAGATGGGGGAGCTAGATGGCCAGCCTCGTTTTGGAGTACTAGGAATCCTGTTCTTGTATTGTATGTCACGTGGCTTATATTGATGCTAATTGGGTAAGTTATAGTTTCACATTTGCTTGGGGTGGATTTTCCCTATCCCCCCAAGTTTTTGTTGAAAAAATGAAACGGTAAAAACTAAGAGATAATACCAAAAGTGGTAAGTCAAGAATAGCACACAATTATGCAGGATGAAATATTCAGCTATTTTGTTATGGGCAAAACATTGGCTTTCTCCAGTACTATAACCCAGCAGAGACCCACTTAGAAGACATAATAAAAAATGCTACATTGAATTACCTTGAGTCGGTTGAACATTGCAGCAGAGTTGCTCCAAGTACCATCAATCAAAATAAAATTCAGAATTCCATCTCCATCAGTCTATGAGTAGAATCAACAAGAACATTATGACCTTGTTCAACTGGAAGAACACAAAATTTTACAAAAACAGAAACATAGCAAAAAAAACAAAACAAAACAAAACAAAACAAAACAAAACATCAGCCAGAATACGAAGTGCGTTATTTGAAACTGTATGGATCGAATAGCTGTGCCTAGAAGTCTTCCATAAATAATTTTCATAGGTATATTCATCCATAAAGGTCGCACATTGTGGGTATGTTAAATTTCTTATACCATGTAGCCTTTACTACCATTTAATAATATGAACTATGAAGTCAAATTCTAGCTTCACAGTGAGTATAATCAAGAAGGGACATTAACTACACTGCTTCAGAAAATATGTACCATTTGTTCTGTGTCTTCTAGCTTAGTCGAGAGTTCAGAGCTGAAGGCCTCCTGAACACCTTTGGAAGTTGCATTCTTGTTGGGATAAAGGCAACAAACCTTACTTTTACCTGAGTAATATTTGAAAAAAAAATCACTGTTAACAAAAGAAGAAAATAGAGTTTTACATGCCATACCGACTTTGCCAATGACTACAGTGTGAAAACCACATGACAGTTTATCGCTGATAGCAACTATCCACGTGTATTTTGTTAGGTATCCAAACATAGAAAATATACGAAAACACCAAAGAGAACTATATTGCAATGTCAATGAAGAAATTACAATATAAACAAGTAAAATAGCATTCCTAACATATTTCTCATAGATTCAGAGGAATACCATAAATCTCTTAAAGAATACTTAATTTCTTAGACCTAGAATAAGTTACATTTAGTTCTTGCTACAATAATATAAAGCTATTGACTTGTTAAAGCTTACACGAGGAATAAAGTTACCTGCTGACTTGAATACATTCCACATGATTTCTTCATGTTCTGAGATACCGTAGAGGCACAAAGTTGTGGCTTCTACACCAAAGACTTGCAACAGCAACTTCCCTGTGTTGTTCTGCCGCAGAAAATCCTGAACAATAACTCTAGATAAACTTTATGTCAAGATTAGTAGATGAGAAGGATCAACAATTGACCAGCAGTAGACACACCTTTGGATGCATATATAGCCAAAAACGTGCTCCATGCCATAGAGAACAATGCTTGACTCTTGAACACATACAATCCTCAAAAGGCAGCCAGCACTAAGCAGATACAAGAGAATTCAAAAAAGGCAGATAAGTTACATGAAGTAATAATAAGGGTCTGTAGATACTAAACAGCCTATCAGTTCTTAATAAATGTGTTGGAAAAACTTATTCAGCAAACTGGTGGTGTTAATATGAATACCCCAAGAATACAGAATGATTTAAGATTTATTATACCTTCTGACAAAGATAATCCCGGCTCCCAAGCAAACGACATGCTATTTGTCGAGCAGAAAAAAATTGAAGTTTCTGCTCAGAACTACCGAGAGCCTGATATGTAGCTCGGTGTTTTTTGTCCTCCTGAGTTCTAAAATATCCCTGAAATAAGGCCCAAGATTAACAATGCAATCTTTTGCACAATGAAGAAAAATAAGTAGGAACATATATAGCACTACAGCCTCATGGTCCAAGGAAAGAATATCTAAAATTGATTCACTTTCACATGTTTAATAACCAAGAAAGATACTGCAGGAAGGGTTCTGCCATTCAGAAGCAAGGAGAATTAACATGTAGTTTTGTGTTTATTACATGTGTAAGGACTCCCATTCAAGTCCAAAATGTATTTTTTATTTTTTATATAATTTTTTTGGTCTTGTTTGATAAGGAATGGAGAACTTCATTAAAAATCCGGAGCCAAAGAAAACAACCTAGGGAACAAAGGGATAAGGCATCAGACTTTTCCCAAGAAAAGGTTTACAAAAAGACCTTCCAATGTATAATGATGGAGTCTGTGGAGTAGTACAAAAAAGCCTATGCTGAGCACTACAAAACTTAGGTGTTAATACATGTTTACAAAATGAACCATAAATAATCCCTTAAGGCCCTTAACCAAAGAATTCTATTTTTGCTACTTAACTACTAACCTGATGAGATTTAGAAGCCAGCTTCTGATGTCTTTAGGATGACACCAAATCAGATGAAATGTTTGCAAAGAAATTTCCAACTTTTTGTAGTAAAAATATGGAGGATAAAAATGAGGTCTACGGATTCCTCACTAGGGAAGCAGTTTTTGCAAATTCATGAAGATATAGGTTGCTATAAAATTTCTTTTACAATCTTTCCGGTGTATTTAGGCTCTTATCTAAAGGAAGAACTTATTAAATACTTAAACACCTTGGAGAACTACACTCCAAAAGTCAGCTATTGAGTTGAGAGAGCCAAGCCACCTAAGTACCACATTGGTCATCCCATTCTAACCAATGTGGGACAAAGATAGCCCATACTACCTTGATTCCTAACAATACCCCATCCTTGAAAAGCCGACATCCCGATGGTTAGACCGATTGTACTTCCCTCGTAAACATTCGGTCAGAACCCTCTGCCGATGTTCCTCTCCGAAACGGCGACAAACGACTTTGATATAATTGTTAGGTACTTAAACACCTTAGAGAACTACACCCCAAAAGCCAGCTATTGAGATGAGAGAGCCAAGCCACTTATGTACCACATTGGTCCTCCCATTCTAACCGATGTGGAACAAAGGTAGCCCATACTACCTTGGTTCCTAACACAACTTTACATTTTTAGGAAAGTTTCCATCACATATCCGCTTGGCTAAATTCAGGTTCAACTTACTTTGGCTGTGGTCAAGTTGAAATTAGGAGATTACAAGATAACTTCCCCAGTTTTCAAAATTTCAGGAAGATTAATCATCATTCTGACTTACTTATTCCCAAAAAAAAAAAAAGAAAAAACCCATTCTGACTTACAAAGACAAGCTCCCAGCTTGAGGGAAAACTGAGCCGAACATCTCTTACAAACTTTCCTTTTGTGTTGGACAATGCATAAACTTTAGGGAATTGCAAGATGAGATAGAATCCAACCACATATCTTCCCACTACCTAAGTCTTGTGCCATTGCTAAGTTCAAAGGCGATCCCTTTTTCTATGAAAGACCTGGTTTTACTTTAAGTAGTGTCAATCCATTCCAAGGGTCACGGCAATTTCTAGCACTGCTGTTTGGTGGACGAACATAGATTATCTAAACCGTACTTCTAATAATAAGTCACCATATGACATTCACTTCATTGAAGAACTTCCACAATCATTTTGAAAGAGAAGACATGAATCAATCTAATGTTCCAAGCTGGCGTTTACTCGATTAACAACATCTAGATGAGTTGATTGCAAGAGACAGAAATAATAATTGAGTATAAGATTTAACAGAACCTGTTACAGTAGCAACCAAAACGTAACAAAGTAAAAGAAGAGGCGAAAAACATATTCAATGGGTTTGTGACCCACCTGAAGTTTGCCCCCATTACCACCAAAACTCATTTGGGCATCAATAGTTTTCTCCAAAACCTTCATTTCCTCGATAATTTCCGTAACCATGATGGGAACAGGAGACGTGGAGCCCCAACCCTGCCATTCCTGTAAAGTGATCAGAGCTTCTCTGGATTTAGAGGTGGAAGCGCACCGGGAGCTGTGGCCGTCGGGGTTTCTGATGATGGAATCCATCTGGGTTTTGACTGAAAACGCGCGAGACGGAGAGCGATTGAATGTGGGGGCAAAGGCCCTTAAAGTGGAGACCATTGTAGACTCGTGTCCCCCAACTTCTCTACTTGCATTTTAAGCTCACAGTGGATTAGCCATTTTCGTTCTATTGACACCAAATTGGGCCATCAACCCATCAAGGTATAGAGTTTGGATTGGGCTTCCTTGCGGAAGATTCCACGAGAAACATCAGGAAAAGGGATAGCATCAGAAAATACCCTAATAAATGATCTAATATTTCTATTTTTTTTACATCAAAGGGATGTTTGATGGTGGGCTTGAGTTGGGTTAGATGGGCTTAAAAAGCCCATCTGATATTTGATAGTGGTGAAACTTAAAATCGGTGGGTTTGAAACCCATCGTTTTACCCTTTACTTCCCTCATTTCACGCCCCAATTACAGATGCATTTTTCAACCCCCTTTCTTTTGTCACGCGTAATTAATCATCACTCTCTCTCTTTTCTCATTTTCTCCTTTCTTCCGCCGTTTGGTTTCTCTTCTTCGTCTGGTCTCTTCGTTCTCCCTCTAGCTGGGTTGTATGTCTCTTCATTTCTCTGGCTAGAATGAGTTGTATTTCTTTTCACCTCTTCGTTCTCTGTTTTGGTTCTTCTATGTATTTTTTTTTTATTTCTCCGTACGTCTCTTCGTTTCTCGGATTTCGATTGGGTTTTTTGGCTCTCTGTATGTCTATTCTCCGATTTCAAACAATTTTGTTGTAGATTTAACGATATTTCGTTTTTTTTTTAATTTTTATAGTAGATCTAGGTTTTTTTTGTTCATATTTTTTTTTTTTGCGATTACCTTGTTCTACGTTGACAATTAGTGTTAAATCCGTCTTGATTTCCTCATGCATGTTTGATATTATTTTTTGATTCCGATTCCTGTTGTCCAAAGGAAAATCTTGATAATTTTTTTTATCTATTTATATGTAATTAGATTTGTCTTTGTTCTTCCTCATGCATGTTTGATATTCTTCCTTGAAGATGTTTGATGTTTTTCCTTCGTTGTTTGATTTTTTGGTTTGGAACTGTATGATGTTCTATTTTAGGATTCCAATTTTGGACTGTCCAAATCAAACCTTGATGATTTTTATCTTCTTACGGTCTACTGTTCCACTTGCTTGAATGCGTTTTTTTAAATCAATTTAAATGTTATTAAATCCGTCTTTGTTCTTCCTCATGCATGTTTGATATTCTTCCTTCCATGTTTAATGTTCTTCCTTAGCTGTTTGATTTTCTGATTCGGGATTGTTGAATGTTCTATTTTGCGATTATGATTCCAGACTGTCCAAAGCAAACCTTGATGATTTTTATCCACTTGCTTGAATGAATTTATTTATTTATTTTATCAATTTATATGTTATTAAATCCGTCTCTGTTCTTCCTCATGCATGTTTGATTTTCTTCCTTGCAAACTTCTATAATTTTTATAATCTTCTTCTTCCTCTTACAACTACTGTCTATGGTTTTGATCTGCTTCTTGACTGTTTTCTATACTTTTTTATTCAAATTTTCTCTTATCGCTTCAATATTAAATCATGTGTCCTCCCTTGCCCTTTTTCTTTTGCTTATCCATGTAAATTGGAGGCAAGTTAACTCCTGGTAGGGGATGCAGACTGTGTTATTGGAGCTTGGTGGTGGTCAATCCACCCAAGAACATGTATGTTTTCTATTTTTTTCCCTAGAGGCCGATGATAATTTCAAACTGTTTTTAAGATTAAAAAAGGACATGCATATCTGTTTTTCCTTATTTTTTGAATGATTTTTTTTTTTTTTTGTTTATTTCCTTTGAATATATTTTTCCTTATATTTTGAGTATGATTTATGTTTTAGTTTTATTTCCTTTCAACCTATTTTTTGAGTGAATATATTTTTTGCTTCATTCCATTAAATTTGTTTTCAACATTCAAACGAATTTAATTTTTGTACATTTTAAAATTGACTTCAATTTTGAAATTATTGAAATTGTTTATTTTGTTTGCTTGGAGTTAAATTTGTTCCAATCAAATGGCTTTGAAATCCTAAGGCCTTCTGATTCACATGATATATTATGTTGTATTTATGTCATTTTCTAATTCAACCACCAAATTAATAGTGACCTGACTATTGCTTAATTAATTTATTTTTGACTTGATTGTCTTTAATATAGATTTACTATTTGAATTTATTGAGAGTGCACCTAACCTTTCTCACTAACTCTACTTATTGTATGCTCTACTTATATCTCAATATGTGTTCATGTTTTTTTAGACTTCTTCACAGACTCTTTTGTAAACTGTGTTGGTAAGTCCCTCAATCTCTCTTTTTATTTCAACTTTCTCTTAAATCTATTTTCCATTCTAGTATGTGTTGTTTGGCTATTGCAATATACTTTGTTTCCTTCTTCCACCTCTAACCTCAACTTATTCCATCCATATAAGGTATGCTTCCTTCTTTTCTTATAATTGAATTAAGATATGTCGCTAACATTTTCTTGTTTTTTTAGGTCGTCAACCGATAATTCTGCCCCCTAGTTGTGGACTGTCTTCACCATCGCTCACTCCGAACATAAACAAAGGTATGATCTTCATTACTGTTTATTCTTTCTTTCTTCTTGAATCGTATTAACATACATTATCACTATGGTCTAACTGAACTTCTTTTTCTTCCGTGTAGGGGCCCAAACTAAACGAACATACCTTTCGTAACTAGTTTGAAGTTTGGAATGATCTTCGTTAATGTCTATTCTTTCTTTCTTCTACTTGTTGAGGACTCTTTACTTCAAATGTATCATTGTTATGTATTTTGGACTTGTATGTTGGACATTTTCCCACATTTTCTCCCTTGTGAGAATGTGAAATTTTTTTCCCTCTGTTTCTTAAAGAAGACTATGTCGAGCTCAAAGTTATTAGAAAAATATTATGTTGTATTGTTAAATTTTGGTTTGTATCAATTTACATCTTCTATCAAATGAATTCATTTCAATCACAAGTTTTATCAAAATTATATTCATTTACATCTTCCATTATCAAAATTATATAAATTATGAACACATTATCAAACTTATAATTTTGATAATGAAATCCCTATATTTTCACAATCAAAAGAATTTGAACTTAAAACTTTGTTAATTACTTCCATTACAACTTATAACTTTGTTAATTAATTATGATGTTTTCAAATATTAATCCAGCATTAATTCTAATTGTTCACTTTATTAATCTAAACATAATTATATGTTTTGAGTGATTTTTAAAATAAGTTTAAGAAGTATTAAATAATAAACTTATGAGAAGTCTTTTTTTTTTTTACAAGTTTATAAGCTTAGTAAGTTTCAAAATAAGTTTCCAAAATAAGTCTAATAAGTTTATAAGTTTCAAACTATATTTTTATAAATGGTGAATTAAAAGTTTGAAATCTACAAATGTACTATTTATTAATAGTCAAATAAGTATACATTTATTAATAGTGAAATAAAAGTTTGAACTAAAAGTTTTATTAATAGTGAAGTAAGTTAAAAATGTATAAACTGAAATAAGTTTATAAGTTTGAAAGTATACTTTTATTATAGTGCAATAAACGTTTGAAATAGCGAAATAACTATACTTTTATTTATAGTGATATTTTTAATTATATACTTCTTAAGTTAAATAAAATGAAAAAGTTCTTACAATGAAATTTGAAAATTAACTAGGCACATGAAAATCCAATTATGTCAAGTACTATAATACTTAGTCACTATTACGTTAGAGACATTTATAATGTGTCAACTACCATACCTAGTTGCACACTTTAATTTTTTATAGGTAGTAATGGGTTGTGTGAGGGGGCCCTTATACCATAACCTCTACATCCTAACTTCCCAAAAAAACCATTCACTTCAACGTTGATTACTGGTATTGACTACCCATGTCCTGAAATTATAGGTAGATGGGAAAATACAAATTCTATGTCATTTTCGTTGGTCGTATCCCAGGGATCTATCTATCCTGGCACGAATGTCATGGACAAGTCAGTGGGTATAAAGGAGCATTATACAAGGCAGAGCACGCGTACAGGTCTTACAGTACAACACACATTGGATAAGTTAGTGATCAGGGTGTATGACAATGTAGTACAATTATTGCAACTGTAATAGGCTTCGTTTTTGGGATGATCGTAATGTATACTTGGCTCGGGATAGTCGGATATGAGTGATGTACTAGGTTGTCACGACTTGTCATTTTGTAACTAAACCGAAGTTCACTGATTATAAGCATAATCATCCTTTCAGGATCTACATACTTCCCCCATTGCCCTAGTAAGATGGAGACTGTTCAGGAGTTTTTTAAAATCATAACAAGTATTACTGAGTCTCAAAGACAATTACCTTCACTTTGGCAATTCTGCTTAACAATAATAGAAGGATAGAACAACAACCAGTGAACGTTAGATAGTGAATTCGACAATTGACGTTCTTCCACCTCATTTACGAGAGTGACTTAGTGTGTCGTGAGAGTACTCGAATAAATAAAAGGATGTTTATGATTTTATGCAACATGATTAAAACGACGGGATGTTTGGAGCCCAGCAGATGTGTTGGTATTGAAGAGATGGTGGCAATGTTTCTTCATATTCTTGCGCATGATGCGAGGAATAGAGTAGTACAAACACATTTTTCGAGATCTGGTGAGATGATTTTGAGATATTTCAATACAGTTCTTAGAGCAGTAATACAACCACACACAGTATTGTTGAAAACCTCCGAACTAATTATAAGTGCATGTACCGATGGACGATGGAAATGGTTTAAGGTAGAAAAAGTTCTAGTACCGTTCTATAAATGCATTCGAAATAAATTGTGTTGACATCTTCTCGAATTGTCATGATTAAACAATTTGAACAGAATTTCCTGGGGGCATTGGATGGCACGTATGTGGGAGTGAATGTCAATGTCGTAGATCGACCATGATATAGGACGAGGAAGGGGAAATCGCCACAAACGTTCTTGCGATATGTGACCAAAACGGAGAATTCATCTTCGTTATGCCAGGCTGGGAGGGCTCGGCCAACAACTCAAGGGTCCTAAGGAATGCAGTTGCACAACCACACGGATTGAAGGTTCCAAAGGGTATAAAAATCACTACATAAGCAACATTTAGTTACTCCATTAAATAAACATGTATTACAATCTCGAAAATGGTACAAGGTACTACTATCTGTGCGATGTTGGCTAACCAAATGCTGAAGGATTTTTGGCTCCATATAGAAGGGAGCGCTACCATCTCTCAGACTGACGTGGAGCAACCAATGCACCAACAACGTCGAGATAATTTTTCAACATGAAGCATTCGTCAACAAGAAATATTATCGAGCGAGCATTTAGACTTTTGAAGGGCCGATGAACAATACTTAGGGGTAAATCCTACTACTTGGTACAAGTCCAATGTCCAACGATAACTACGTGTTGCCTGATTCACAACTTATTCATAAGGGAGATGGGGATCGGTGCTTCACTTGATGATTCGTTGTACGAGAATCATATTACAGAGGGAGAGAATATTGAATTTATTGAGACCTCAGACGAATAGGCCAAATTTATAGATGATTTGGCTGCCAAAATGTTTTCTCAATGGCAAAGATCATGATTTTTTTTTTTTTAAGAAAGTCATATTATTTATCTGTTGAACAAAATTCTTATGCTCATTTATTTCGTGAACATTTTTAATTTGACTATTTCAATCCATGGTTTTAGTTTTTTATTTTATAACATGTCGCACGAAGCTGTTTAATGTTCAGTAATGTCTTTACGATGTATGCATGGATGAATTAGAATGGCAGGCGATGGAAAAAGATCGAGACATACGTGAACAAAAGCCGAGGACGCTGAGTTGGTCAATGCCCTAACCTCTTTAGTAGAGTCCGGTTGGAAGTCTGACAATGGGACCTTCCAGCCGGGATATCTATAACACTTGGAACACATAATGGAGGAGAAGTTTCCGGGGTGTGGCCTAAACCATAACACTATTGAATATAAGATTAGAAGTCTGAAGAAACAATATTCGGTGGTAACAGAGATTTTAAATCAATCAGGGTTTGGATGGAACGAGGAGTTTAAGTGCGTTCAGGTGGAGAGGGAGATATTCGACGCTTGGGTTTGAGTAAGTTTTTTAAAATATTAAACAATATACTCCGAACCTGTTTTTTTGTATAATTTCTAATATCGCTCCCATATACGAATGTAGAGTCATCATAACACAAAGGGTTTGTGAAACAAGCCATTCCTTCATTATGATGAACTATCCAGTGTGTTTGGGAAGGATAGGGCAACCAGACACTATTGCGAGCCACTAGTGGTGATGACATCAAATTTGTTCTAGGAAATGGAAGACGAGATTCTGCTAGGGTCACAAGAATACCCTATCCCTGATAATGAACAAACTCAACTGTCTGAGGATGCAATGGAAGAAGACTAAGGAGATATGTCCACGTGGAGAGCATGTGTACCAGATATTTCCACCGATAGAGAGAGCGTATTAACGGAGACATTTAGAGGGAGTAAGAGGAAACGACTCACCTTCCAGAATGAAATGATTGAGATCATGCGATCAACCACTAATATGCAATCAGCGCACATTGGCAGACTCGTTACGTAGCAAGCCGAGAAATATGAGATGGAATTTGGGCGTCGGAAAGAGGTAGTTCAGGCCATATTTGGTATTGAATGATTCACTGAGGATGATAGATGTGACCTGATTGATATCATTAGCACAGACATACAAAAAACATATCTCTTCCTAGCTGTACCAAAAGACAAACGACTACGGTATTGTACACGCCTACTTGCTCGGGACCACTAGTCTGACCACCTAATATTTCAACCCCAAAAAACACATCTTTTGTGAATTTTTTGTGAATTATTTTTGGAAATAGCCATATGTTCGGTCGATTCATATTATTTTGTGATCTTCTGAAAAATGTTACTATACTACATCACATTCGCACCATCATAATCAAATGAAAAGTAATTCTCCTATGTACAATTTCAATTCCAGATACACTATCCATATTATATAAAAATAAACTGTATGATATGTGAAATAATAATGTTAAGTGAGCAAAATTCAATATATATACATACAATATACCAATTCATTAGTAATTGGGATAATTACCTTCAATATATATACATACAATATACAATATACCAATTAGTTGAGCAACAATATGAAATGTATTTTGTTGGTATGTTTTACAAATTAAAGAGAATTAAAATTATTACAGTTTTTTGAAAAGAATATATGAAAATTAATCAATTATGTTCTACAAATTGAGGAAAAATTGAGATTGTTTAGTTTATATCATAAATGATTTGAGAAAATACATGTATATTTGAAAATCAATCAACAATAGCAAAACATAAAACTAAAAAAAATGAAATAAATGAAATAAAAAACAAACAGAAAAAAATAGAACTAATCTCATTCACAAAAAAACTGCATTAGATCCTCCAACCCAACTTAACTCAACACAACTCTACACAACAAACACAGACAATAATTACCAACTCAACTCAACTCTGCAAACAAACACATACAATTTAACTCTCTAGATAATTTAACTCTCCAGATAATAATTATCAACTCAACTCAACTCAACTCTCTGCTTTTATCACACACTAAATGGCCCCTAAGAGATTTTTACATAAATAATCATCTTTGGATCATAATTTTAAAAAATGTCTTTTCTTTTGTATTTTTTTAATGAAGGTTTTTTTTGTAATTTTGTGGATAGATTTATCATTTTTTTTAAAAAAATTTTCGTGTATAATTATTTTTTGTATAATTATTCTTTTTTTAAAAAAATTTATTTTCGTTTTTTTATTGAGTTAATGATAGAGAGAGAAGCTGCATTTATTACGAAGAGAGAAAATACATTTAATATGATTTTTTCAACATTTTCAAATGGAGATAGAAAATTTGAAATTTTTTTTCTTTATTTAATTTAAGTGGAGAGAGAAAATTCATTTAATGATATTTTATTTTCTATTTTCATTGGTTTCACGTATTATTTTTTTTTTTTTTGGATTCATTGTCATTTAAAATATACGTCTGAACATTTTGTTAGATATTTAGAAATATTCTAACAAGTATATGATATATACCAAAATATATAAATTAGAGATTGATTCAATTCTTGACATAGATCACCATTTCATTTTCTATGTTGATCTTTTATATTATATGATTGATTCACGTTTGTTCACTTGTACATGTAATATATTCAATTGTTTATTTGGAAATATTCTAAAAAGAATTATGAAATATATTGGTAAATATATTTTATATCTACTCAAATATTCATGATTATTTTTAAATATATCTTAGAACTCAAATACTTTTTGATATGTATGTCAATATATTTTATTGCTTATTTGATATATATATCCCAAGTATTATGATATATATGCAGTTCTAATTAAGTATTGATATTTTGTTGCTTTGATATATATGTCTCTATATCTTCGAATATCATTTTAGATGTTTGTAAATATTCAAACCAATATATGAAATATACTAGTAAAATGGTAAAACATTTTTCAATATACCAACGTATTTTTTTAAATATACTAGTAATTTTTTTTTATTATATATATATATATATATATATCATAGTTTAGATTCATGGTTATTTTTAAATATACGTTAGAACATTTGACTTAGATGTTTATAAATATTGTAAACAATATATGAAATATATTAGTAAGATTGGAAACGAATATATATAAATCACAAATGAACTTAATGTTCAATATATATTAGTATATATTATCATAATAAAGAAAGTCTCAATAAAAAATCGAAGATATATATTACAATATATATAAAAAAATCACCTTATATATCGAAAAAGAACATATATATCACAGTACATATAAAAAAACCACCCTATATATTGAATACGAAAAATCACCATACGACGATATATAAAAAAAGAAATCCCATATGACAGTATATATAAAAAACCACCCTATATACCATCGTCTACCGTCATCATCCAGAACCCCATGCAAATGGTTCATCCCATGTTGGCGCCCCACATCGGATAAATAACCCCACGTCGAATCTACTTGCTTAGGCCGAAAAAATCACCCCATGCCAAATCTCCTAGCTCGACATCGTAAATGCCCACGTCAAATTTGCTCACCACATGACGAAGATGTGTTAGATCTGCTCGCCCCACATTGGAAGATCTGTTCTACGCGCCGGATATGAGGAAGAAGGCGACGACTAGATCTCGGTAGGCGCATCGTTGGCGTGGCAAGGTGGATGGATGGAGGGAGATGACAACGATGACAAGGTGGACTGACGGAGGGAGGTGGCACCGGTGGCAAGGTGGACGGAGAGAGAGAGGCAGCGGCGGAAAAATGAGAGAGGGTTTTGAGAGAGAGATTGAACAAGATCAAGTGTGAGTTGAATATGAAAAGATGAAGTGTGGGTCGGATATGAAAAGATGAGAGAGATGAAATTATTAAAAATAAATCATTAATGGAAGTAGTTGGGATATGAAAAGTTTTTCTACTTTTGCATTAACAATTTTTTTTTAATGCTTGGAGGGTTAAATAGTAAAAGACCACTTATTTTCTTGAAAATATGAAGTTGAGTTCAAAATATAAATGTAATATTAGGTTATAATTAAGGCTATCAAAATAATCTAATGCCCAAGTGGGCCTTTATTGGGCTTCACTAAAAAGTGAAATAACCCAACACAAAGTTGACGTGGAACACCATTGGAAGTGTCATCAAGTGTGGGATTGTTAGGAGAACAGAGAAGACTCACAAGGTTACTGCTTTCTTCTAGCTTTGTTTGAACCTGTAGTCTGCCTTAGCTTTGCTTTTGTGTGAAATCATCACATCAAGTTCAATTCCAACCATTGATAGTTGTTTTTATTAATGTGATCCTTTGTTTGGATGGATATACATTTAATTTAATGACATTGGAATGGAGGGATGAGAGGTTTAATTGAATTAAATGGGGCGAGTAAAGTAAAAGGAAGAATGATGGATTTAGAGCTGGATTAGAACTGGAACTGCATCTCGGAAGTGTAGCCAATAGTGTTAAGGTAAGCAGTCATAGCTTTGTTCATGGGGGTCGTCGGCACCTCAAAATGCCTTATTTTAGCACAAACTTTCTCTTATAGAAAGAAAGAAAAAGGAATGAAGCAAAGCAGACTGTCCACAGAACATTAGGGTGCAGATCATTTGCTTTGTTACGTATTTGTTAAGTACAATGGTTGAATTCTTAGCAAAATTCTAAAAACAATAACAAATTTTTAAAAGCTACTTTTGTTAGTTTTCAAATTTTGACTTGGTTATTTTGACTTAGTTTTCAAATTTTGAAATGGAAGTAGTGTCTATGAACTTAATTTTAAAAAACAAAAATAAAAAAATCAAATGGTTAACAAACGCGGTCTAAAATATCAATTTTATTTTTAGTAAATTAATTAATTTATTTTAGTATAGACTATGAGAATTTGAACATTCAAAATTACGTGCTAATTACTACTAAGTTTGCTCACTTTGGTCTAAAATTTCACTTCATGCTTTGATAATTTTTTTTAGTATAATAGAGTTAAGTGAATTCAAACTATGAACTTTTTGTAGCTATCCTATTATTATGATAACTGAGATGCTCGCTTTAGCTTCATGCTTTGATAATTAAGGAGTAAATAATGCCTTTTCGCTTAGTATAAATCTGTGTGTTTACTTTTAGATAATGTTCAATTTTTATTCCGAGTGGAGTGGTTAAGGGTTTTTTTTTTTTTTTTTTTTTTTTTTTTTTCCCATAAAATAAAAGCGAGCTCTACTTCAAATTGTAGTTAATTATTTATTATAATAAGCCTGCTCTTTTTCCTTTTTCCTTTTTTCCTTACACATATTAATAGGTGGATTTATTTATTAAATGTTATATAAGTAAATCATCTACAACAAAAGAGTGATGTATATATGTATTTATTATTGTTTTTCTTTAACTGATGAAAATTTTTACCTTAGAAAGCCTTTGCGGAAAGAGGAGTTCTAAATCATGAAATTGACCTTTTTTTTTAGATATAGAGCTAGAGTATGAGTTTAAAAATTCATTGGCAAAGCAAGACCTCTAGTCAACTCTAATTCTTTGGCTAAATCAAATATAGCTCAAGTACATTAAAAATTATAAAGTCTGTGGTTTGAATCCCATGATCAATTGTATTATTCAAATTTTAAAAAATTTAAAAAAAAAAAAAAAAAACTCCTCAACCAAACATGCTCTTAAAAGTTATATAATTATGTTAGATCAAAGAAATATATGCCAATCAAAATGAGTTTATCCTTGCAATTGTAGTAAAGAAAACAATTATGGGTCATTTGGTGGGAGAGTTTTCTACATGGAAATTGGCATATATATCCAATTTTCATGTTTGTTTCACAGTTTTCAAGAAATACGCTATTCCCAAACATTCTTAATTTTCACCGATAAGGGTTTTCTATTCCCTTCCAAAATTGTGGCTTTTCTCTTTTCCCTTCTCTATTTGTTTTCCATTTTACATATAATTTCACTTTGAATATAATTAATTAATTAATCAATTAATTTTAATTTAAGAGAAATAATATAAATATTTATTTTAATAAATCAATAGTGTTCTATTAAAATATTTACTTAAAATATTTTTATAATAAAAATTTATTAAATGAATGGAATTATTTTTTTAGATAAACTATTAATTTATTAGCCAACATTATCTTAAATATATTGAATTAGTAAACTAGGATTAGTTAAATTTAGTTAGTATTAAACTTCATTTTTTCCATAATAATAATTTATTACTTTATTGTTTTTTTATTAATCAAGTAATTATTTATTGAGATTAATTTTAATCTAATCATTCATTATGAATATATAATCACTGATTATTTATAAGAAATTAATTATTTATTGTGATTAATGTTTATTACTCAATTTATTATTAACATATTATATTTACAGAATACTTTTTAGTATTCTTTATTAATATATCATATTTTTATCTCATTTCTTCCCTTTTTATATAATATATTGTCCACTAAAATATATTTTCTTATATTATTTAATTAAAATTAAAATTACTAATATTGAACTTAATTAATAAAAAAAATGATTAAGTATTACATTATAATTAGTATGACGTTCATTAAATGCATTAATTGGTTAAGTTTAATTATAAATTACTCCGTCTTCAAATATTTATAATGAAAATTATTATTAATTCGTAATTAACTTTTGATTGATATATTGAATATTGTTATTCTTTAAATTATCAATCTATCATAATTACAATAAGATTTTCATGTTTAATTACATAATTAAATGTAAACACAATTTTTGTTCATAAAATTCTGATAGCATTCCTATACACAATCAAACACAATCATCTTTGATTCCCAGACATCTATAAAATCTTAAACCAAATAGCGCTTTAGAGAATATTCTAAAACTTGCCCGATAAATGAAAGTTGTATTTATTTATCACTATATTTAATGACTTTTTCTTTTTAATATTGTAGTTTTTTCTAACTTTTTTTTTGAATAAATTATATTATTTCTAAAATATATAATTAAAAATATTGTAGGAGTAGCTGAAGTAGTGATTTTGAATGTGAATAGGGGAAAGTGAAGAAGTAAAGAGAGTGAATATAAATAATAATGAAGAGGGCATAGGAATAAAATTCCTGGGTAACCAGAATGAAGGAAGACTGCCTTCTTTTAGCATAGGAATTCAATTAGATGACTCACTGGAAAAATTGTTCCAAACCAAAAGTTTTAGAATATAAAATTTGCCATTTCTCTCAACTTGTTTCAGAATCACTGATTGGCTCCTCAGATTCTTCTTGGATTTTGGTAGCAGCTTCAACAGTTTTCAGCTTTGAGACCTGAAACATGGCCAAATGGATGTCCCCTGTCAACAAAAGAGACATCACAACGAATCAATTCAGATGAGTACCAAAAGAAATGTAAAGTCTCTTCCTCTCAAAAATGTAGAACAACCAATTCATTTATTATTTTCATTCATGTGTTAAAACAACTTAAAAAAGAGGTTGTTAAAAGAACTGAAAAATGGGAAATGGGGTGTTTTAAAGAGACTTTTAGTGGTGGTTCATTTTGAGGGGAGAAATTAAAGTACCAAAAGTAATGCAATTGCCAGATGATACAGCAGCAACAACCCCAGGGTTAAGTCTCTTGTCATCGATGAAAGTCCCATTGGTGCTGTCTAGATCTATGACCAACAGCCTGTCTTCTTGGTTTTTGATGCGAGCATGTAGAGCAGAAACTGCTTCCATTTCAGAAAAATCAATGGAGTCAATGCCACAACCCAGAACCAGAAAAATCAACTAGATTTAGATTAGGTGAAAATTAGAAAGTAAAATGAATGACCTGTAGCAACCGGAATTACAATGTCAGCTTTATCAGGAAGGCGTCCAACAGTGACCTCATTCTGCATTAACCCCAAAAAGAGTTCAGACCAGAGCAGCTGCTCCACTAAATAGAGACTCGCAATGGATTATTCGAACTGGAATTGCTCACCGACACAATTTCGAACGCATCTGGCATTTCTACTTTAGACCCTATATGCTTCCACTCTCCATCGCCTGTGAGGAAATTAAGTAGCAATAAATTAATAGTAAAATGATACAATAGAAGAGAACAAAGATTAAGAAAGCGGTTTGGCTGACCAACGGGTAGCAGAAGCCAGCGAGAAGCTTGTAGAGGTTGAAGAAGTGATCGTGGCCTTGGCCGGAAGTGGAAGCTGAAACTGGAGGGTCTGCTTACATGTAGGGATGGGGTTAAAGAAATGCAAGGGGGAGATGAATAATTGGAGAAGGAAAGAAGGGAATGGAGGGCCAACTCCATGGCTGTGCAAATTCTGCAGCGATTTCAGGAGCTTAGCGCTTAGCTTCATCATGTGTGTGGCCACCATTTAATGCTTTTTACGGATAACTCTATTTGTTTTTATCAATCGTGACAATATATACATAAATTTGTCTCATCGCTCCTTAAATAATGTAAAAGGATGTATAAATTTTCAATTTACACTTATGTGGATCAAGGTTGTTAAAAACTTCTAAAGCAAATCGATTTAACTCAGTCAAGAGACCCAAATTTCAAAAAGCTAGCTAAGAAAGTAAGTAAACAACAAAGAACAAATTATGTATTAAGACAAAATGGAGCCTTGATGAAGGAACATAGATTCTAATGACGAGGCGTTGAATAATGCAGTTTAGAGGAGGCTCACAGTTCAACATATGTTATGCACCCAGGTAGTACCAAAATGTATAGGACTTTGAAGAAATCTTATTGGTGGCCTGGAATGAAGAAAGATATAACGGGCTATGTAGATAGATGCTTGATCTGTCAGCAGGTTAAGCAGAGCGTGAGAGGCCTGCAGGTTTACTTAACTCACTTCCAGTACCTGAATGGAAATGGGAAAATGTGACTATGGATTTTCTTTTTGGTCTACCTAAGACATCGAGTGGGTATGATGGTATTTGGGTGATTGTGGACAAAATGACTAAGGTGGAAAAGTTTTTGCTAGTCAGAGCCACTTCTACCCTTGATCAGCTGGCCAAGGCATATGTTGACAGAGTTGTAACTTAGTTTGGGGCTCCAGTATCGATTGTATCAGATAGAGATCTGAGATTCACCTCGAAGTTCTGGCCCAGTTTACAGAAGGTGTGGTATTAAGTTACATTTTAGTTAACAAGCACATACACAGATACGAATACATGATACAGATACAATACGATGCGGCGATACGTTAATTTCTAAAAAACTAAGATACGATTATCCTCCCGAGAAGAAATAATTATAGTATAGTCTATATATATATATATATATGTGATATATATATATATAAATATACATGCCATATTATATATTATATAAAATAAGTAAATACATATATATGGTATGTACATATATATGTATGTATGTATATATCTATGTATATATATATGTATGTATGTATGTATGTATGTATGTATGTATGTATGTATGTATAATGTCTAGTTAATTGTTATAATACTTATTTTAAGTTAGATTAAAATGGATTCAAGAAGAGAGTGAAAACTTGAAAAAAAATCTAGTAACGTTGAGTGATTGTTGAGCAATTAGAGTAGACGGTAGGAAAAAAGTAGAATATGAAGATTGAAGAATGAAGTTGTGTATGAAAAGGGTGTGAATCATGATTTAAATAGTGAAAGAGAAGGGAAGAATGGAGATTTAATTATGTTTCGAGTTTTTTCTTTTTTCTTTTTATCATTTTTAATTTATTTTGTTTTGGATCGCTCAATTTAAGTGTACTTTTATGTTTGGAAGTGATTTTAAAAAGGTTGAAATCACTTTTGTCATTTTCAAAATCACTATGAATCATGTTTAATTCTTCAAAACTAATTTTGATGATATGAAAATTGCATTTAAAAGTGAAAAATTAAAAACTAAATTAATCTTGAGTAATTAAAAGTGTGTTTTTGAGTGATTTTAAAAATGAAAAAAAAGTGATTTTTGATGATTTTAAAATCTCTCCTAAACATGCACTAAAATAAAATGGGTTGTGAGTTGGGTTTTTTAAGTGTTTAGGCTTAAATTTGAAAAAAATTGACCCACGTATCCCCTCCACGTATCTGAAAATTAAAAATAAGATACTTCAAATCACGTATCAGACACGTATCTAGACGTATCCGTATCGTATCCATATTTGATACCGATTCTTTACACAATTAGAAGTATTTATGCTTCCTAGCATTTTAATACAACCTTTGATCCACAGACGGATGAACAGTCAAAGCGAATGATTCATATATTAGAAGATATGTTGAAGGCTTGTGTATTACAGTTCAAGGGAAGCTGAGATACACATTTGCCACTAGTAGAGTTTGCTTATGATAACAGTTACCATTTCAGCATCGGGATGGCTCCATATGAAGCCTTGTATGGAAGACCATGTAGAACTCTGATTTGTTGGAATGAGGTTGGTGAAAGACAGCTAATAGGGTCAGAGTTAGTATAGATGACTTCAGATAGTGTTAAGGTGATTAGAGAAAATCTGAAGACAACTCGAGACAGACTGAAGAGTTATGCAAATAAACGAAGAAGAGAGCTTGAGTTTGAGATTGGAGATTAAGTATTTCTTAAATTATCACAATGGAAAGGAATACTCAGATTTGGTGGGAAAGGTAAATTGAGCCCAAGATTTATATGACCCTACGAGATAATTGAACAGATCGGGCCAGCGGCTTACTGATTAACTTTACCAGTAGAGTTATCTAAGATACATGATGTTTTCTATGTATCTATATTGAGGAATTACGTTCCAGACCCTGCTCATATTTTACAAGATCATCCAGTACAGTTGGAGGAAAATTTGTCTTATGAAGAGGAATCAATTCAGATTCTAGACAGAAAGAAACATGTGTTAAGAAACAAGACGACACCACTGGTTAAAGTCTCGTGGAGGAACCATATAATAGAGGAAGCTACATGGGAAGCTGAGTAACAAATGAAAAGCAAGTATCCTCATTTATTTACTTAACCAAGCTTGAGACAAATTTCGAGGACAAAATTTCTCTAAGGGGAAGGTAAATTGTAAACTCCTAAACTTGTTTTACTAGTTAATTATGTTTAAGTCCTCTTAATTATGTGTTTAAGATGTTTATTAACATTAATGTAAGTGTAAGCTAAGTTACATGTAATGAATAATGTGTTTTTAATGTTTAAAAGAGCTTGAAGATGGTTTTTTCGTGCCATGCGTTCAAGGTTTTAAAGAGAAAAATGACTAAGTGTGAGTCTTGCGTTGAGGGCCATGAAGAGGTTAACAGAGCTTATCAAGGGTAAGGGTGTTAAAAAAATCGAAGACCCGAGAAAACCAAGCAACCCAACCCAACCCAGCTGGTTTGGGTTAGTTAAAAAAAAATTGGTTTGGTTTGGGTTTTTTTTTTAATAAACCCGAGTAGGTCAGTTCGATTCACGGGTTTATAACGAACCGACCTAAGAACCACAAGGCCCAGCCCAGCCCAAATACATTCACACTTCAGTTCCAGCCTTTCAGCAATCAGCATACACGTGCCATTTCCTTTTCGACATGTGGCCCTTGGAAATTGGAGGTCATTTTAGTTTCCTTCCTTTCCATGATTCAACTTCTCACTTCTTAGAATCTCAAATCTCGGTAGGTCAGCCGTCACTCATCACTCGTCAGCATCATCCAGCCAGCATCGTTTCCTTTCCTTCCTTTCTGTCTTATGACCATCACTCGTCAGCGTTTCTAATTGGGTTTCCGGTTTCATATCTCCCTACCTATTGGGTTTTCGGTTTCATATCTCCCTAGTCCATCTCCATCCGAGTCCGAATCTCGAATCCCATTGGGTTTCATATCTTGTCAGAAGTCAACCATTATCTTCCTCTCCGAGTTCGACTCTCCTATTCGTTTCATATTCTTGAATCCCAATCTCACAGACTCGCATGTTGCCAGTTGCCATTGCGTTTCCATCTCCTCTTCAGTGTCATCTTCACATTGAAATCTCACACCTTCACTGTCACATTGCCTTATTGGTTATTGGTTAGCCATTAAACTCTTTTTTTTGTATATAAATTTATTCCTCGCCGGTTTATTGTTCACTTATGCTCACAATTTTTTTTTGTTTTTCTTTATTTGTTAATATTGTGATGGAAAATAGTGAGTTGATCTACAATGAATCACCACCTATAAACATTCCTGATGTATGTTCTAAACCATAAAAAATGACAGTCATTGGCAAGAGAAAACCAATTAGGCCATCATCTTTAGTGTGAGATCACTTTACAAAAATGGAAAGATCTAACACCGAAGGTATAAGATGCGAATGTAACTATTGTGCTAAAGATTACGCTTGTGACACTTCTTCATGTGGAACTAGAACCTTATGGAAGCATTTTTGAAAACAATGTAAAAATTATCCATTTAGAGAGCAACCTAAAGGGCAAACCATACTAAAATTTCAATTGAATGAAACTGATGCTAGATGTGCTATCAATATGAATTTTTTATCTACAGCCTTTAGTCAACAAAGAGTTAGAAATGCATGTGCTAAGATGCTAGTATTGTCTGAGGTACCATTTAGATTTGTAGAGATAGAGGGATTTAACGAATTTTGTAATATTACATATCCTAAGTTTGACATTCCTTCAAGAATTACAATTGCTAGGGATATTTATCAGCTGTATGTGGATGAAAAAAAATTGTTGAAATCAACTTTAATCAAAAGTGGTCAAAGAGTGAGCCTAACAACAAATACTTGGACTTCTTTACAGAACATCAATTACATGGTTCTTACAACACATTTTGTTGATTATGAATGGAATTTACATAAAAGAATATTGAATTTTTGTCAAGTGTCTAATCATAAGGGAGAGACAATTGGTAAAGTAATTGAATGTTGTTTATTGGATTGGGTATTGATAAAGTTTTTTCAGTTACTGTTGATAATGCAACTTCAAATGATTCAACAATCTCATATATGAAGAAAAAACTAAAGATTTGGAAGTCTCTTATTTTGGATAGTGAATTATCGCATATAAGATGTTGTGCTTATATTATGAACTTAATTGTCAATGATGGATTGAAAGAATTGCATGATTCGATAGCTAGTGTACAAAATGTTGTAAGATATGTTAGATCTTCTCCTAAGCGATTGAAAATTTTTTTAGCTTCTGTTGGACATGAAAAGATTGAATCTAAAGCCCTTGTTTGTCTGGATGTGTCTACAAGATGGAATTCAACATATTTGATGCTTGATCATGCTTTAAAATTTGAAAAGGCTTTTCAATGCTTAAAATAAGAGGATGAATATTTTGTACATCACTTTACTGAAGATGAGAATGGAAAGAAAAAAAAAGGGACCACCGACCTTAGCCGATTGGAACTATGTTCGAACACTTGTCAAATTTTTTAAGATGTTTTATGATCTTACATTGAAGGTTAGTGGCTTGACTTATGTCACTTCTAATACATTTTTTCCCTAAACTTTGTGGGATTCAACGACGTTTAATAGGTTGGAACCAAAATGTAAATAATGTGATATATACTATGGTTTCCAATATGAGAATGAAATTTGATAATTATTGGGGATCTTTTGGCAAAATGAACAAAAGCATTATTTCTAGCTATTGTGCTTGATCCATGATATAAGTTGGATTATATTTCCTTTTGTTTCATAAGTATCTATGGGGATGGTGTTGCTAGAATAATGATTGATGAGCTGAAAGTTAGTTTGATGCAATTGTATGGGATTTATAAGACAAGTGATTCAAGTGGTCATGCTTTTGAACAACCATGTCACATAGTTGAAATAACTGAGGATTGCGATGACATGGAAATAGATTTACAATTGGAATACAAACGAAGAAGAAAAGAGAAAAATTTGATTGAAACAAGAAATGATGTGAAGAGATATTTTTCAGAACCTAATGAAGATCTGATCGAAAATTTTGATATTTTGAATTCGTGGAAATTAAATGCTCTTAAATACAAAGTTTTATCACAAGTTGCTCGAGATATCTTAGTCGTACCAGTGTCAATAGTTGCTTCTAAATCAACATTTAGTATAGGAGGTAGAATACTTGACTCTTTTAGAAGTTCTCTAAGTCCTAAGATGGTGGAGGCTTTAATATGTACACAAAATTGGCTACGTGCAAAACCGACGTTATTAGATCTTACTTCACAAACTGAAGAATTAGAAACTTGTGATCAAGTTTTATCAGGTAGTTTTATCTTTTATATATTTACTCTATAGTCTATATTAATATATTGAAATTGTGATAATATTCTTATATAATTTATTATTTAAATCTTGTTTAGGGTTCTTCAAAGAGCAAGTTTTGTCAGGATCATGAATGGATTGTTCAAGTGTATTGAATTTCGAAGACTTTTGTAGACATTATAGTCTTACTTATGAATTTTGTAGACATTTGAAAACATTGTTGCCTTTATTTTGAATTTTGTAGACATTATGGTCTTTCTTGTGAATTTTAGAGACTTGTTTTGTTATAATAGATTTTGGATATCGTTATTGTGGATTGTGGATTCTTATGTGTTTTTTATTGTTGATTCCAAGCTTTTTTTTTTTTTAAGAGAACCAATGGAACCGAATCAACCCAAACCATTTTTTATGTGTTGGTTTGGTTTAGGTTCATAATTTAACAAGAGTTAGTTTGGGTTAGAAAAATACACAAACTGAAGCATAGGGTTGGGCCTAAAATATCCTTAAACCAAACCCAACCCAGCCCACGAACACCCCTAATCGAGGGAATGGTTATTGAGGATGCATTGACTTCACCAGAGGTTAGTAAGGGTCTGGGCATGCGGCATATGTGCAGCCAAACTTGCTTGGGAAAGTGCATGAGAGGCGCCGAGCTAGGTAGGCTGTAAGGCTCAAGGTATGCGCTGATCAAGGGAAAGAGAAGTTCGGCATAGACACTGGCTTTAAGGGCGTTGAGGTGTGCCTTAGAAGTTAATTGAGGCTTTGATGAGTGGCAAGTCTTAATGCAAGTGCCTAAGGTAAGGTACAAGAGATGATGGCTGGTGAGGCGATGGTCGTGAGAGAGGGGCCTAAGCGATGAACATCATCCTATGGAATTTTAAGGTAAGTTAGTTAAGGTATCTGGAAACAAGTTTGTAGAAGGAAATTTTAAGAGATAATGCCTGGAATTTAAGTTATTAAGGCTGAAAGTTAAATCTAGAAATTTGATGGATGAACAAGCAGGCAGCTGACGATTGAGGTTGTGGTAGGTGAGCGTGCAAGAACATATGTAGTTAAGTGGAAGCTTTGGCCGTGGTGTGCGCGTAAGGTGAGCACAAGGTTACGGTGAGGAAGAAGCCATCGGTCGAGACGCGCTAAGGGAAGCGTAAACAAGCGCTCAATGCATAGACATGGTGAACCTATCTTAGTGCCTAAGTGAGCATAGTGAGCACATAGTCACTTACCAACTAGAGCGCAAGGTAAATTTTGTCTAAGTACAGTGATGCATTGAGATAAGCTATGCGATGATGACTTGTGAGGGATGTGTGTCTAAGTTTGATGTTAAACTTAAATGTTAAAATTAAGCTCAAAAGGGAGCTAGTGGCATTAACCAAAGGTATTTATTGATATTACAAGGCAAATGCATATAGGGGAGACCCACAACTCTTTGAGGAAGTAACCCAAAGACAGTGAGTGACTAGCTTTCAAAAATTTTACTAAGTGTTTTACTAATGAGTTTGCAACACATAGCTATTTACAACTTGACTTTCCTAATGCATGACTTAAGTATTGGAAATTGATGTTGAACGCATGAGTATAATTTAATGACATATTTTAAATACAACTTCCATGCATTTCAACTAAGCTTTATGCCATGTTTTAGCTTGAGACTAAGCTTTTCAAGGATTTCTTAAAGCATGTTGAGTATGCTGTTATATAATGAAGATTCATGTAAAGATAAAATGTTCTATGCTTTGTATGAAAAACCTACTTCTAGACATTGGTATCGAAGGTATGGTAAGGTACCTAGTTACATGTGAAGTAGGTAGGATCCTGATCATTTTTACATGCATGTAAGATCTGTGTTATTGACATTAATGAGATCGAGCAAAAGGCTCTCTCTCAACTAAGGTTATTTGGGATGAAGCAAAAGGGCTCTCCCACATTCTTAGGCAGAGGAGTAGAGGCACTTTGTAGAAAATGATGATGAATTCCATTTCAGGGTTTCATATGCCATGTTTTCACTTTTTCAGCTTGACTTTTAAATTTTGTAAATGTTTTTTGTAATGTTATATGGAAAGCATATTTATGTAATTCCTATATGAAAGCATGTTTCTTAAAATAATCACTCACTGGAAATTTTAAGCTCACTCTTTTGAATATTTTTTCCCTAGGTAGCGGTCAACGTCTCGAAGCCTAGTAGATCTGTCAGTCAGTCACTACTCAAGATCTTGCCAACATTTTGTAGTTAGGTGGTCCATTATATTCTGTTAAACCCTAGTTTTATCTCTAAATGTCATAGGGGATTAAGGGTAGGACGTATGTTTAACTATGGTTTCGTTAAACTTAAGTTTAAGAATATGTTAATATATGTTGATTTTATAGGTACCTAGTAGTATATATACCTACATATGCAGTGGTTTAGTGACGAGTTTATGATAAATGGTGGAAATTATGAATTGCTAATCAAGTTTAAGAAGTTCTATGAAGACAGGTAACAAGAATAGGTTCGACAGTTATTGCCATAAGAGGATTAACGACTGCTGTCTTCACATCTCTTTTTGGGTTTAGAGGATAATCTAGGATGGGGTGTGATAGAGTCTTTTGGTTGGTCACTGTTGAATATAAAAAAAATAATGTTTTTGCTTATCTCGCTTATGCACTACTGATGAATGATTGATTCAAGTTCTTGTCCTCGGCAACGGCGCCAAAAACTTGCAATATTAAATTTATATTTATCTTTATCTTTTGCGTTGCTCATGAATGAATATGAATATGATGCTCTATGCGCTCAAGTGCTTTGCAATAAAGATATTGTTGCGATACTACGTTCTATGTGTATGCGTTGATGGTAATATGCTTTGTAGTATGCGATGATGTAGTGCGTGTCACAAGTTTTCTTACGCTGGAACCAAGTATAATTCCAACGCAAGTTTCTCAGAATGACCTGAGGTCGAACATGGGGATTGTTGTTGTTTAGATGTGATACTAGTGTGGTAAATGCGACCGGTTTATCATAAAGAATAAAAAATTTGGTTTGTGCAGAAAATATAAATTGCGATGAACATAAAATGCGTTAAAGTAAATTGCGATGATAAAATTAATGACTAAACTACTAATGATATAGGGTAAGAACTGGCTGTGAAGTTATACAAAAGAATCTAATGAATGCGGTGACAAGTCTTGTGAATGAATCAGAAAAATAATGAGTTGAGGGAGAGGACATCGCAAGTTCGTCAATCTCGTTAAGGACGCAACTGAGGTTCCACTTTCTTTTGGCTTACACCTTTCAGTGATTGGCCGCATTCCCATACGTCTATGGTGAAATAGGGATGAACATAATGAACGCAAGGTTGTTTCCATCTCTGGAAATATTTCTCACTTTAGTTAGCGCATTCTTCCAACCTTCTCTCGATAGGCGAAATGACATCTTCACTTCTGCTCTCACAGGTGAAGATGTCGTCGAGCTGCTTTAGCTAAACTCACTTGATTACCTTAACAAGGATTAACTCACTTGCTTAATTCTTCCCCTTTACCCAGGAGATTAAGGACACAAGATGGAGAAAATGGATGATAAATGTATGGAAAGAAACAAAGAGATGATAATGATGACAATAATGATATTTAAATCTAAAGATCAGCGTTTGATACATGATTTGTGAATGAAATATTAAAGAAAGATACAGTAGATGAATGAAAGAATAGAAACAAATACGGAAAGCGTGTCAATGTCTTGACACAAATCCCGATTGGAGACGCTGTACTTGCCGGCGTGTGGATGAAATGGAGTGGAAAGCTTCCCTCTCAAGCTTGCTTTCCAGGTAGAAGTGACCTCTTGCACAGAGCTTCTTCTTCGAGAATGNTTCCCTCTCAAGCTTGCTTTCCAGGTAGAAGTGACCTCTTGCACAGAGCTTCTTCTTCGAGAATGGAAATAATTTCTTGCTCAGAAACTCACCTTTCAGCCTTGTCTCGTCATTCTCTCGGATTTTCTCTGTAATGTCTCTTCAGACCAACCTCTTTTACAATGAATTCAAGGAAGCTATTTATAGGCCTCGGCTCTTGTATTGGTGGTCCCACTGTGTAATTCTGATAATTCCTGCCATGGCGTAATGGAAAAGTCTGCTCTGCTCCACGATCAATTTGTCAGAATCGTACAACAGAAAATCTGTACACTTGTTAGAATGCTCCGCAAATGCGTTGCTCTTCACAACTTCGATCGATCGTCGTATGCGGTGTAGTTGTTTTGATCTATTGTTGATAGCCGCATGCGGTGGAAATGCGTTGATCGCTTGAATCCATGATCGATCGTCGCATGCACTGTAATTGCATTGATCTTTTTGTTCTTGATCGATTGCCGGATGCTGGGTAGATCGTTGTTCATTTTTGTCCTTGAGCAATTAATGCATGCGGTGACCTATTTCTTGCAAAACAAAGACTTGGACATTCCATTTCACCATCGCAATGGGGTTAGTGGTTGTGTTCACGACACTTTATAATTTTTGTATTTCTAAGCCAATTCTTATACTATTGACGCAACTTTTCCTTCTTTTTGTCGCATAATCTAAATAAAACAGCATAAATAACTTGGGGATTTACTTAAGTTATCAGTCACTTAAGTCGTAATTTGGGGATTTACTTGTAAAATTATATTGTTTGGTTTAGAGACGTGCCAATTTTGAAGAAGTTGAGGGGAATTATGGATTCACGTAGTTGGGATTTAATTCAAGATTTGTTGAAGATTACTTTCGCTTTGTTAACGAAATTTGAGTGCTATTTTTTTTTTTACTTAATTACAAGGTAAATAATCTTACTAATAGAACCACCTTTGAGCCAGGCGATATAAACAAGCATGACAATGTTTGATTTTGTTTGGATGATATTGATAAGCATGATTGTTATGTGAATAAATAAATTTTATGACTTGATGCCATTTGCATGTGACCTATATGATTATGCATGGGATCCTGAGACATGTACAATGATGTATGTTGTGAATAATATTGATGCTATGATAAATGCCATGATATGAAAGTGTCGATTTGTGTGAACCCCGAATCCCAATTTTATACTTAAGTGTGTTTTCTTATTTAAGTTGTCTTAATTTTCCACTTAATTGTGTGTCCCTATTTAAATTTGTATAAATAAGTTGAGTAGGTTGATGAGAAAGTTAGTGTGAAATGGTGAAGAAGGAATGGGGATTTGAAAAGAAAAATATGGACATTGAGTTTGAGAAATTTGAGAAAAATTGGCTAAGTAAGGAAAATTTATGTGAAATGCTTGTTGTGCACAAAGCACTAGAAGGCAAGTGACTAGTGGCACAATCATGTGGAAATTGCACGGAGACCAACAATGTTCGCAGTAGCTAAGAGCGAGATCGTTGAGAGTGAGATCAGCGAGACCGTTGAGAGCGAGATCATTGAGATCGAGACCAGCGAGATCATTGAGAGCAAGATTTTGAGCAAGAAAGATTGGAGAGAGAGAGATTGGAGAGAAAGTTGGAGAGAAAATGGGAGAGAGCGAGATTGGAGAGAGCAAGACCAATGAGAAAGAGGGAGAGAGCGAAAGTAGAGAGAGCGAGATTTTGAGCTAGAAAGTTGGAGAGAGCGAGAGTGGAGAGAGCGAGATTTTGAGCGAGAAAGTGGGAGAGAGCGAGAGTGAAGAGAGTGAGAGCAGCCTGTGCGTCAGCCATGCCTTGTCCAGTTCTGCATCCGAACGTCACGCCCACGCCTTGCCTATGCATTGAACGGCCGAGCAATCTTCTGGGCGATGTATTTGGACGCGTTGGGGTGAATTATGCATTTAAAAACCCTAATTTGAATATAAACAAAGCTTGAAGATGTAAGAGAAAATGTCAATTAAAATCTAGGTGTCCGATTAAGAGAAATTCTTAAACCCTAAGAAATTGTGTTGGATGCGTTTGTGAAGAACACATTGAACCAAGGTGAAGTCAGCTTACGTTGATAAAGGGAGGATTAAACATTTGGCCATGCAGCCAAGTAGGTGCTGTCAATCCCACGAGCAATTTGAACGCCTATAAATAGGGAGTTGGGATTTCATTTTCAAATCACACAAAAA
>NC_052358.1:23950189-24032362 GCF_009727055.1 Benincasa hispida
AAGTACTTTGATTTGAGAAATGCTTTTATTGTTTTATGTTTAAAATAGCTTTACATGTTTTACGCTTGGAAAACGTTTAGGCTGCAGTACAAGTACTGTAAAAGTTTATGTTTAAGTTAAAAACTCATTACTGAAATCATGCATGAGAATTTACTATGTTTTCTCGGTCACTCACTGGGCGTAAGCTCACCCCATTTTCAAATGTTTTTGTCCCCCCCTCCCAAGATAGCGGTTAAATCCTTTGAAGACAGCTCAGTATCTGCTCCGCCACTAAAGAACCAAAAGACTTGTAACCGTGTGCTAGGTGGTTACAGTTTATATTGTACACATGTTACTATTGTTCATATAGGGACTAGGGTTTATGGGTTTTGGGACTTGTAAATATAGTGTTGTAATGACTCTAAATATATTATGTTTCTAAGTTAATAAATTATGGGCCTAAATACATCTCGTTGCATATGAATTGTATTTGGTATCAGAGTTATTCTGCAAGAGTTTTTAGGCAGTAAGTGTCAGGCTAAGGGTTGATAACTACTGTAGTCACGCTCTTCTCTAAGCTAAGAGGGTGGTTTGGGGCGGGGTGTGACAATTTGCCCTCCTAACACCATTATATTATAGCTACGTAGATTGATGGGTTCACAAACATATTACAGTTTCGTGAACCGACAGGTTCACTATTAAATTACAACTTCGTGGACCGACATGTTAACCATATTACAGTTTTGTAGATTGACAGTTCACCATTATATTACAGCTTTCTGGACCGACGGGTTCATAATCATATTACGACTCTATGTTAGGATGGGTTAGACTGTTCACTAGACGACCATCTAAGAGATGTTAAAAATTATGTGTGTCCCACCTATATGTTGTTTATTGAACATAAATGCATAACTTGACCCTAGTAGTGGGATTACTTACTGAGTTTATACTCATCATTTTTTATGTTATGTTTTCAGGTAAGGGCAAAGATAAACTGGCGAATGATAGAAGAAATCCGTGAATTGTGCTAAAGGGACTAGTTTTCAACGCTTCTGCTCAGTTTTATGTTTTCAGCTATTGAATGTTTTGATCTAGATCTTGACGTTGGACAAAAAATTATAAGTTTAGATTGTTATTTTTTGTAAATGTTTTTAGGGGACCTCGAACAATAGTTTTTGTTTGTTTTAGTTACTCATATTATAAATAGTTTTGAAATTGTTATATTTGTTTTCAACAATTTTTTGTTCTATGGTCGATTTACTTTGATTTTAAATTTGTATTCATGAGGTAATGACCCTAGTTAGACATCTCAAAAAATCGGGTCGTTATAACTCCTATCTATGAAGATTTGTCTTTTGATTTGCACGGTGAAAATGGCCTGAGTCGTCGATTCAATATGCTTACCATTTTGGGGACTTGACCGAATAGAGAGCTGGGAACATAACTTCACAAGATGAAATTCACTTCTTCCCTTGTAGGGTAAGCAGATGAGTAGTTCCCTTAAATGTCAACTTTGAGACTTGAATAAAGGGTCTCACCCTATCACTGATCGAGAGGAACTTAGTTTATGGTTGGACCATAAATAAATTGTTCATTAGAAAATCAATGATACTTAAGAAAAAGATGTAATTACGGGAGTAAAATGGACATTTGACTCAACTGTAATTACGAACAACTCGTGAAGGATCGACTTGCTTATATTAATTATATGCATGAACATAGCTCGTCCTACAGTACGTAAGCGTTTAATTATGGGTCTATAGTGGTGTAAACTGTGGTTAATGAATGAAGATTAACTAATTAAAGAGTTTAGTTAATTAATCTTGGAATATTGGAGCTTATAATCTATATGTCCATGAGTTTCCTTTGCACGGACCAACAAGGACCAAGTATGTTAAAAGTAAATTTGAAATGTTCAAATTTATGAGTGAAAATATCAATTATATTAGATACAACTAAAATATACTTTGTTATAAAGTTTTATTTGAAAGGGATTCAAATTATAACATAGAAAATTTATTTATTTGAATAAGATTCAGAAAAATAAATTATTTAATTTGAATGAGACTTAAATTAAATGGATAATAGGAGAATAAATAATATTTAAATGTGATTTAAATATTTTTCTAATATGGGATATAAATGGATAATAATAATTTTCTTTCCATATGAGATATTAGTAGATAATTATAATTAAATATAGGATTTTATTTCAATAAAATTAGAAGTAAACCAGTTGAGTCTTATATAAAGGGCTCTAGGGAACCCATACAACAACATAATATGTATGCACAGAGATTTCTCTAGAAAAACTTCTCCCAATCTTAGAGAAAGGTGTAATTCTCCTTCTCTATTCTTTTTACATCTTTCAAGAGAGGTTCCCCCAAATCGGATAGTTGCTAGAGTCATAGCAAGGAAAATCTTGTGGAAGAAGAAGATCTCGAAGAGGAGAACACCAGTTCAAGAAGAAGAATTTGTTGCAGCTGCATATCGACGAAGATATGATACTTGGATTTCATCACTTCCACTATGGGATTGAACCATTTGATCCTTTCGGCAAAATAGGCAAAACTAACTTGAGTAAAACTCCGAGAATCACTTCCTCAAGCGTTGTCCTGTTGGAATTGTAAACTTGTTGTTGATATCTGGAGTGTGTATGTGTGGTGCGTCATGGTTGGAAGCCGAATTAGTTAGTCTTGTTTGTTCCAAAATTGGCTTCTCTGAAGCGCCATCAGCTTCATCGGGTGTGTGTGGCTTGGACTAGTCTTGCAATGGATGCCACCCTTGTATTTGGCGCTAATGTTATTGGCAGTGTCTCAGTTTGATGGGATTTCAAACTCCCATCAAACTTCTAAGGAGACAAGAACAGAACGGAAGAAGAAGAGTAAAAAAAGGGAAAAAAAATCTAGAAAATAAAGAGACACATGGAAGAGAAGGAAATAAAAGAGATAATGGAGAAGAGAAAAAACAGTCTTGAAGTTTAGAATTTTTAAATTAAAATTAATTATGTGCTCTTTTTTTCAGGATCATTAATTGACATTTTTTCTTTATATATTTTTTTCAAATGTTTTTTTTTTCTTACATTACATACATACATATCACATTATATTGGTTTAATGGTTCAATTTTTTTTTTAATGTTTTTTAATACACATTTTAAAGTTATTTTCTGATTTTATCAATATTAACTATTTATATTTATATTTTAATATTGTTTTTTCCCTTTTTTTATTTTTAAAATCTCTTTTAATTTAACTTAAATTTATATATATCTTAAAGAAAAAAAATATAAAAAAATGAAATATTCTTACACATATCCGTATCTTAGTTTTTTAGAAATTGACGAATAGTCATATCCGTATCGCGTATCTGTATTAGTGTCTGTGCTTCATAGTTTATAACAAACTAGGATTAGATCTTGATACTCGTCCATAACAATCAAAGTTAAATTGCAAATCCATTGATGAAGTGAATTCAATGAAGAAAAACTAATATCATAAAGAAACAACAATAAATTGGAGTGTCTTGACCAACTTGAAATAACCTAAGTTTGGGTTGTTCAATTAAGTTAATGTCTCAATATTTTTTTAATTGTGTGGATATTAAAAAAATTAAGGTCATCCCAATACTTCTTTTCGCCATGAATTGAACCAAAACGACTATTAGAATGAGAACAAAAATTAAAGCTTCTATAAAGACAGAATACTCTAATACATCAAAATCTATTGCCCATGATAAAGAGAAACCGTTTCTAACCTTAAAAACAAAAATAAAAAACAAAAACTAGAGCAAAAACAAATAATAATGATTTCGAAATTGTACCCCACTAAATTAATGTTTTGTTCAACCAAATCTTTTTATGAAAAATGTTTTTCTTAATATTCTGTCAAATTATTTAAAATAAATATATATATAATTTTTAAATTAAATTTCAAAGTTTTATAACATAGAATTTTTTTAAATGAAAAATTATATTAGTTTTAATCATTATATCTAAATCATATCCATTTAGTATTAACTTACCAAATATGCTAAAAGTAAGTGTAGCTCAATAATATGTATTCTTCCGCTTGAGGTCAAAAAATACCAACTAACTTCATATTAGTCAAGGAAAACATTCAATATAAGTGAAATCTTGTAATTATAGGTTATTTTCTTAAATAGTGGTTTTTTTAGTATATAATAGTTATATAATTTTATTTTAGTTATCATTAACTTTAAAAGTTAGATAATGTAACGGTTTTTATTTTAATGTTCTCCTATTATCGTCTAGAATATATATATTCTATCTAGTACAAAGATAGAAAAATTGTTGTAATAATTAAATTATCAAAATAATATATGTTAATGTTCCAGTATTGTCATATATATGGTGCAATAATTTTTACTCTAACGTTATTATATACCTACTATGAAATCACAGGAAAGGATGCATTGTTTTTCACTCTATTAATTACTATTTTCATTCAATTAATCCCCTAATCTTTTTTATGAATCTCATGAATTTTTCTAAAGAATGTAAATGCAAATATTTGTTTTGTTTTTCTTTTAAGCATGCATCTTACATATATATTGGAAGAATTAATGCACCAATTCGATGTGTGTAATCATCTCCACCCCGAACAAATGCATCCAATTGACATGATCTATTGCATTGTATCTCAAATAGTTGCGTCTCGTCAACATTGATTGTACTCATCATAGTTAAAATTTTATTTTTTAAAAAAAATATATAAATTTATTTTATAAACTAAAAATTGGAAAAATCATATTCATTGTTTTTCAAAAGGACACCTATACTTGAAAAGTCATAACCACTGGATAAAGGGCAATATGAGAATTTATGAAAGATGTACGGGCAAAAAGGGGTATGTAAAGATTGTCCCTACATAGTCCCTTTTAATAAGTAGAGATTATAAATAACCAAGTCATATTCTTGTTCCTTATCGTTTGTTGAATTGAAATACTAACATGTAAATAAATAGGTTAAATTGAAAATATGATTCTTATAGTTTGGAGAAAGTTATAATTTAATCTGAATAGTTTATAATTAAAACTTAGCCCTAATGGTTTGATAAACATCTCATAAATAGTCTGAGGACATTATCAGGCTAAAGACCTGGACTATTTATGAGGGTTTTATCAAATCATAGAGATTATTTTTTAGGATTCTAACTAAACTATTGGTCAAGAAACACGTGCAGTGCACATCAATCTTGTAGTTTTAATTAAACGTTGTAAAAAATAGTAGGTTTTGGTATGTGACAAATAAATATTATATAGTTTCATTTTAATTTTCATAACCTATATCTTTTGTATATTAAAACATCAAACTATTTTTTTTTTTCATTTACAAAATTCTATTTTTGATATTTATGTAAAATACTTGTTGTCCGAAAAAAATTATATTTTATTTTTTTAAATGATGAATATTCTTTATTATCTTATTAAAAAATTGTTAGTTCACTACTTTAAAATTTCTCATCAAACTTCCTTTGAAGTGTTTTTTTTATTTTATATGACTTGAGAAGACAACAATATTTCTTAATATAAGTTATAAATTTCATTAACACAACATACCTAGAAGTTAATAAAACTTTGAGATTATATTCTATTTCGTAAGTTTAAAAAAAACAAAGTTCATTTATGTACATAATAGTTCTAAGAATGAAATTCCAAGAAAATGTGGAAGATAAATAATTAGTTATGCTTTTAAAATTAAGATTGAAATTAAAATTAAGAAGATTGAATCTATTTGACCAATTATTTCCTTAATTTTCTCAACTATATTTATATCTATTTGTTCACTTATCTTCTCAAATACTAATTAATTGTTTTTTAAACCTCTAATCTCTCTTCACACTATTCAATACATGGAAAATGATATGTCTGAAACATGCTAGTTTCTATTAAATAATTAGTTAAACATTAATGAAAATCTTTTTATGTATATGTATCTTTTGAGGCATTAGAGTGAAAATCTTGGGATGACATAAATATGAGGACAAACATACATCTACAATGAAGATACAAAATAGAAATCTTAAAATTATTATTATTAAAAAAATAAAAAGAAATGGAAGGTTTAAAGATCTAGAGCTTTTGTAATATAACCACTCATGAATATCAAAGATTTAAATAAAATATCAAAATTTAATCTAATTTTTTTTTAAAAAAAATCAAATAAAAAAATCTCTATATTCAGATTAGATTAGTTGATCAAATCCATGAAGATTACATAATCAACTGAAAAGGAAAGGAACAAAAAAAAAATATAGCAAAAACATTTTTTCCCAAATAACACAAACACAAACGGATAACACCACAACAAGCAAATTCACTTACCAGAAACCATAGTGTATCAAGTAATTACAATTTTCATGCGCATTTTATCAAATACTTTTTTAGGACATCAAATCTACAAACAAAAATCTCCCACTCAAACAAATTCTAAATGCATTGCAATATTTGGAATTGTTGATGAAATCCACCAAGATTATGCAATCTTCTAAAAAGGAAAAAAGAAGGAACAATTATTTTTAAAAAATGAAAAGTAGCAAAGATCGCTTTTAAAATGGAGATTTATTCTAATTAAACTGAGAGTTGATTACTAAGAGAATTTATAGGCATGAAACAATTTGACACTCTCAAGCCTCAAATATATGAGTTTGGATAATCATTTACCAGGAAAGTTTGAAGAGAATTCTTTTACATTATGAGAATTTAGTCGCCATTATTGTTGATGATTTGAAAATTAAATATGTTGTGATTGTGAAGAGTTACAGTGAAATTGAGAGAGTTATGAATATATTGAATCGTCGTGTAACAATCACCCAAAAGTCAGGAAAGGGTGAAAGTTGATATTAGAATTGTTAATTAACCCCAAAATAGAGGGTATTATAATCATTTGCTTAAAAACGGAGGGAAAATTAGGAAAGTAAAAATTCTCCTACTTCCACTTAGAGATGTTCAATTTTTTCACAGAAACGGGGTCGGGACGAGGATTCCCTGATTAGGCGGGGAATGGGGGAGGGAGTGGGTGAAAAAATTCCCCGTGAGCTAAATAAAACGGGGATGGGGATGCATTTCCCGCCCCCACTGTTCCCGTCCCCGCCCCGATTAGTTTTCTACATATTTATTTAGTATAGTTATCTAATGTTATGTTAATATTATTATTATATAAATATTACATTTAAATTTCAAATTTGATTATTTATTGGGAAAGATAATGAACATGTTTAAATTGAATATTTAAATTTAGATTATATAGGTGAATAATTTGATTTATATTTATTTCTTTCTACTATAAGAAATCAATTAGTTTTTTAAGGCCAAAATTTGAGTAATTTATCTTTATATTCAAATTGTCATGTAAAACTAACGTAATAAACAATTTAGTGATAAAGTCAATTATTTAATTAAAACTTGTTCACATCAGTGATTTAAAGTAATTGTTTTTTACAAAAAAAAACAAATAACGTAGAAAAAATTCCCATGGAGACTCAATCCCCGCGGGGAATCCCCAACCCGATCTCCATGGGGATGGGGAATGAGATGGGAAGCGGGGACGGGGATGGGGAATGGCATCCCGGCCCTGCCCTACCCCGTGGACATCTATACAGTTCCACTCTTTTAATATAGTAGAGATAGGGACCAAATTCTTAACTTTCTTTTAAATGATAGGAACACAATTTGTAATTAACCAAATAAATATAGGTGATATTACCTCATTTTCTTTTTGATATGTCCAACTTATATATTGTTAAGGGTTAAGTTAAAAGAAAATGTATGTATTTTTTTTAAGTAATGACCAAACTCGTGGACATGAAGATGAATAGATTGTTCCATGAAGTATGTACCTCGTCAACGATTAAGCCTTAAATAACCTTGTCTACATAATTTCACAATTCTATATTTGTCCCTAATCTATCAATCTACATTATTTTTGTAAAATCAAATATGGATTCCAAATACAAATTTTCTTTATAAATACCCGAGTTACAATCTCTGACCTTCATGGCTTTGCTTTTAGTTTTACCCCAAAAGGCCTCATACAAATGAAAATAATTGTTCTCACTTATATACCCATGCTCACTTCCTACCCTAATCAATGTAGGATTTTGTTCGCACTCCTAACAATCCTCCTCTCGAACAAAGTACCACATTGAGTCTCCCCTCGAACAAATCCATTACACTTCCAAACATGAGAGTTTGCTCTAAATTCCAAGGCACCTCTCATTAATCTTGGGTCACTTGCTCTTATATCCCGAGGCACATCTCGTTCATCTCAGGTCGACTCCAATAGAGCACACGAGCACGAGCATGGATCAAACTTGCTCTTATCAACTTTGATAGAGCACGAACAAGGCTCACTAAATTTTTTTCTTCATTATTTGAGAATTTCACCCACACGGGTAGGTTAAGATCACAATTTTGATACCTATTGTTAAAGGACCATTATGTTCTTATTTTGTTTCCTACATCATTCTTTTATCTAATTAATCAAATAACCTTTTTTTTTTCATCTTTTAAAGCATAGAAAATAAATAATATTTTCTTTATTTTTGTATTTTTAGCCAACATTTGTATGTACTAAACCAGAACAAATAGTGTTAAACCAGAATAATTGAGGTTTTCATTATGCCTTTTAAATACGCATTATTTGTTAATCATAATTCTTATTAATTTTACAATATATACCATTAAAATAAATAGAATGACAAACAAATAGTGTCTTTTTTTTGAGAACAAACAAATAGTGTTAAAAACATTGTATTTAAGTTTATACTAAAAAAATTGATAAAATTTTGGTTTGAATAATTGCATGGTTTTCACTTATTTGAAAATGATAATGATCAATTATTGATAAAAATGGGAAGTTACGCATTACCTTTTTTTAAGGAAAAAATTACGAATTTATATATTTTTAAAAACTACCAATTCAGGCCTTATTTGATAATGTATTTTAATTAAAATGTGAGAGGAAGGAATCGAACCTCTGACCTTGAGGTCCATAGCATGAGTACTATGTCAATTAAGTTATGCTCATGTTGGCTATCATTTCATTTTTCATTTTTGGTTTTTGAAAATTAAGCATATTTTTTCCTCATTTTCTTATCATGATTTGTAATTTTTAAGTACAATGGTTGAATTCTAAGCCAAATTCTAAAAATTAAAAAAAAAAAGTTTTTGAAAACTACTTTTTTTAGTTTTTAAAATTTTGCTTGATTTTTTCAACCATTGATAAAAGACAGATAACCAAGGAAAAAATTTTGAGGTGAAAATAGTGTCTATAAATTTAATTTATAAAAATAAAAATAAAAGTCAAATGGTTATAAAATAGGGAGTCTTAACTATTCAAATTCTTCTTATTTTTTCTTTTTTTTTTTCAAAAATAAAAAATAAAAAAGATACAGCTCATAGCTCAATTGTCATGCCCTGTCAAACTAATTTCCAATGGAACCAATTGAAAAAAGAAGTTGTTGAAGATATTGAGTTTCGTGCATGAGCATCAATTTCAATCTCAATGACGAAAAATCAAATACGACCCTTGATAATCTTATAAATATTTGTTCTTTGCGTTTTGAGTTGTGAATTTTTGTGGGATTAGATTAGATTTCATTTTGTTATGACTTCTTTCCTATGAGGGTCTTCGTACGGATGGCTTTTTTTCAGGGAGATAAATGAAATTTGGCCCACGATTTGAAATTGAATGAAATTTAGCATTCTACTAGCGCACTGAAATTACCAATTCAACCTGCGAATCGACTGAAAGTGAACTTGATCTTTCTTCTTAATCTAACTTCTTACTTCTTGATCTCACTTCTCGCTCCTTCATCTCGCTTCTTAGATTTTCCCACATCAATGTTTTTTTCTTGCTTGATTCTCGATTTTTCCTCTCGTTCCTCGATCTCGCTCTTTAATCTCGCTTCTCACTTCTGGATCTCCTTCCTTAGGTAGAAGAAGAGGGCTGGAGGACAAAACATAGAGAAAAAGGAAGAAGAAAAAGAAGAAAAAACCAGGGAAAATAGGAGGAAGAAGAAAAAAACACCACACAAAAAGAAAAAGGCAAGAAAGAAGAAGGAGGGGGAAGAAAAATAAAAAGGAGGAGGAGGAGGAGGCATATGGAGGAGGAAGAAGAAGAGGAGGAGGAAGAAGAGGAGGAAGAAAAAGCAAAACTAACAAGAAGGAGATGGTCAAAATTCATTGGTTTTCAAACTTCAAATTAATTTTCATTTGGGCCCTATGCGCAATTTTTTCCTTTCCTATGTATCATTTATCATTATATTGTAGCAACCATGACTACCAACACTAGTATGACAGACAAATAAAGAAGATGGGAGATTGAAAAAAAAACTAGGCATTTTCTAATAGGCAGGGTTTATTGAGGTCAAAGTCCTAAATCTCGTGGGGTCCTATAATTTATAATTGTATTGTACAAAAATTTTATTCATTTAATAAAATATGAGATGTTTTATTTGACATTTAGTAGCATTAAACCCACAAACTAAGAACGAACATCCAAAGTTATCATCTGTAGCTTAAACATGTATGTAGAGACATACGGGTGAATCATGTTTAAGTGATAACCTAAATGGTCTATAGTAGATGGATAAGGTTGGATACCTTATCCTAGTGACACTATGAATACGACCCACTTTGTAGATGTTACAATTATTGTAAAGTGCTGCAAATGATCTGGCCCTAGTCATTCATGTGGAAAAATGTGAACGGAGGTATTTTATACAAAGGATTTTGTATAAGACTGGACCACAAAATGACTAATCTCATTATATAATGGCATTCATAATAGAGAATTACATTTTACTAAGATGACCATAAGTGACATGACCTAAATCCTAAGTGAGTTGTAAACTCCTGCCTATGAAGACAGTCCTTTGATTTGTATGGGTGAAAGTGGCCAGATCGCTGACTCCATAAGCCTACCATTTTGGGGATTCGTCTGGTTGGAGAGTTAGGAACACAACTACACAAGATGGAATTCACTCATTCATCGATGTCAGGGTAAGTAAATAAATTACTCTTTTAAGGGTTGATTCCGGGACTTGAACAATGTGATGTCACACCCTGTGGTCATAGTTGGACTATCATTTATTGTTCATTAGAGGGATCAGTGATACTTAAGGAGTTAGATGTAATTACAGGGGCAAAACAGTAAATTTTGCCTACCTGTACTTACAAGCAATTTGTGAATGATCATCGCACTGTTGACTGGTTATATCTAATGGACACAGAAATATATTTGTAGTGTGAAAATGCAGTTGTCGGTCTTTAATGGAGTGCCCAACAGTTAATGGATGTTGAATAATTTAACTACAGGAGTTTAGTTAATTATTCAAGTATCATTGGTGCTTCAAGCTACAGGTTTATGAGGTATTCTGTAGCTCAGCAAGGATTAAATGAGAACCAATTTTGGATTACTTTGAATTGCTCAAATTATTTGAGAGAATTAATTATATGTGATATAATTAATTTAATTTAATTACTATAACGTATATAATACATTGTAATATAAAGTTTATTTGAGAAGAAATAAATATTTGAATATGATTCAAATATTAACTATATGAATTTGATTCATATAATTAAATTTAATATAAGTGGGACTAATATTAAATACCATTGATGAGAGAAGTAAATCTATAGATTATATTGTATGTGATTAGAGATGTCCAATTTCTCCACGGGGACGGGGTCCCGCGAGGCTCCGCCCCGAACGAGGTGGGATTCCCCGATTAAGGGGGGAAGGAGTGCGGGAAAAAAATTCTCCTAAACGGAGACGGGGATGGGGAACATTCCCCGACCCCGACCCCGTCGCATTCCTTGTCCCTGCCCTGATTAGCTTTTACATATTTATTTAGTATAGTTATCTAATGTTATGTTATTATTATTATTATATAAATAATTACATTTAGATTTCAAATTGATTATTTATTGGAAAAAATAATGAATATGTTTAAATTTAGATTATATATGGAAATGATTTATATTTATTTCTTTCTACTAAAAAATTAATTGGTTTTTTTATGCCAAAATTTGAGTAATTTATCTTTAAATTCAAATTGTCATATAAAACTAACCATAAAACAATTTAGTGATAAAGTTAATTATTTAATTAAAATTTGCTCACATTAGTGATTTAAATTAATTGATTTTTTACAAAAAAAAAAAAAAAAGCAATGAGGAAAAATTTCCCCGAATCTCTGCGAATTCCCCGCGAGAATCCTCACCCCGATCCCCGTGGGAAATTTCATGGGAATGGAGAATTAAATGGGGAGCGGGGACGGGGATGGGAATAGCATCCCCGGCCCCGCTCTGCCCACCCCGATCCCAGTGGGGAATTTCATGGGAATGGAGAATTAAATGGGGAGCAGGGACGGGGATGGGAATGGCATCCCGGCCCCGCCTACCCCACCCCTTGGACATCTCTATATGTGATACAATATTAAACCATAGGTTATATGTTTTATGTCATGTAACATATAGTTATATATGTATAATAAGGTAGTTATTATACATATATATAATTGTTTTATTTAAATTAAAATTAATTTATTTTAATTTTAATTTTGAATTAAAGGGAGGAAAATAACTCCATTCCCCTAATCTCTCTCAACTCACGTAATGGATGGGAGGTTACATGATTTTTGATGGGTGGTCTTTTTCTTTACAGAGGGAATTACATAAAGAGAATATAAAAGGAGTCTTTGAAAAAAAATATCTAAAATTGCTCTCCCTTTCCTCTCAATCTCTCCCTCTCCTCCAAATATCTAAGAGCCTGCAAACTCTTTAGTGATTCTCATCCCAATAGAGAATACAAGAGGTTCCAATTGGTGGTGCCCAATTTTATTTATTTGCGTTTTGTCCGTGATCAATTCCGGAGAAGATGATTCGTGAAGAAGGTTATTCTTCAAAGGTACGGGTTTCTTCTGAAGGAACTTTTAACGAAGAGCATCCATGAGCGCGTTTGGATCTTTCCGATTTCATTGTGACCGAAAAACAACATATACATAATAACAAATAGTTATGCAAATTAACACTAATTAACGGCATACTTAGAACAATAAAACACAAGGGAAAGAGTTCTCATACCAGTTGAAGAATCTCTTCAAATGTCGAACTCAGAAGCAGCGGAAGAACCTTTACACGCTCTATCGCTCAACAAATCAATCGGCTGCGGCAGCATGATCGTCTACACGAACGACATCAACACGAACAGTCACGAACAAGAAAGCAACGGGGACGACACTACCAGTTGGAGCCCTTGGTATTCTCGGAGTGAGAATCCAAAGTGTGGTCTTTGGTGAATTTGGTAGAGGTAGGAGAAAAGATAGATCGTGTAGACGATAAGCAAGTGGGAGAGAAAGAGCTATCGTATAGCAGAGATACTTATCGTTTAGATGAAACTACACGATCATGTAGGTTTTACTAAGCGATCGTTTAATAAAAGGTAGACGATCTTTTAGAAAATGCAGCACGCTATGCGATCGTTTAGGGACAGGCGTACGATCGTTTAGGCGCTGGTGTACGATCGTTTAGACAATGAGCTACTATCATATAGGCCCTCAAGCTAGACGATCGTTTATGTTTTCACACCGATTGCGAATTTTCGAACTTTTTGCAAAATGAAAACAATTTTCATTGTATTCATCGGTTACCATAATCGAATGCAGCTACTCCCACTAACGCACAATTGAGGAGAATAAAACGGCCAATTATCTAAAAAAATTAACCAATTTAATAATTAATGAATATAATCATATTATATTCTTACCCTATAGTTTGATATCACATATCTACTATAATAATTTCTCCTCCACTTGATATAAATCATATTTATATCTAATTTCCTTCAAAATTAATGTATCTCATACATTTAGCTAATTATATCATATATAATTAACCATATATAATCGAACTCCCTATTATCAATTTGAACATTTCAAACTGACCCAAACACTGATTCTCGACTTTATCCAAGCTACCTAGGGGACCTAATGGGCCTATGGCTCGAAGCTCCAACAGTACATGAATAGCTGACTACACCATCCGTTAACTGTCAGGCATTCTACTAAAGACCAACGGGTGAACTCTTCTTACCACAAATATATTTTTGTGTCCATCGAATATAACGAATTATGAGTACGATGACCCTTCACAGATGCTCGTAAGTACAGCTGGGCCAATTTACGTTTTGCTTCTATAGTTACATCTCACTCCATAAGTACCACTGATTTCTCTAATGAACAATACAACATAGTCCAACTATATGTGAACACTTCTTAGGCCAAGAGAAGGTGTGGCACCACATCGTTCAAGCCCTGGAATCAGTCCTTAAGGGAGCTATCTATCTACTTACCCCTACCTCGGGGAAAAAGTGATTTTCATCTTGTATAGCTGAGTTCCCAACTCCCAAATCAGATGAATTCCCAAAATGGTAAGTTTGAATCGGCGACCTGGCCACTCGCACCCATACAAATCAAAGGACCGCCCTCAATGGTAGGAGTTCCCAACTCACTCAGGATTTAGGATATGTTACCTATGGTCATCCTAGTGAAGTAAAGTCTCTGTCATGAACGGTGTTATTTAACGAGACGTTAACACTTCGTAATCAAGTCTTATACAAACTCTTTGTATAGGACGCCCCCACTTGCATGTCCCCTACATGAATGATCAGGATCAGACCATCTGTGATAAGTCACAACACTTGTGACTATTCCACAAAGCGGGTCGTATCCGTAGTGTTACCAGGATAAGGTTTCCCTCTTATATCTATATACTACAAATCATTTTGGTTATCACTCAAGACATGATCCACTTGTATGTCACTACATACATGCTTAAGTTACATATAGATAACTAGAGATTTTATGTTTATTTATTTGTGGTAAAGCAAAAAAAACATACAATTGAACAAAATCAAGATGTGAAGTAAATATCATATATTATACAACACAAGCATTCATACAAACTATTTACAAACTACAGGACACGAGACTTTAGGGCATCAACCCCAACATCTTCAAACCCTAATTTCTTTTCTATTTAATTTTCTTTTATGGCATGTTGTAAACTATTGATTGTATACATGTTTTTTATGTAAAATTTTGGTATTCTGTGAAAATAAAATTGGGATCGATCCACATTTCCACTTAGGGCCTTCAAAGATTCCTTTAGGGTTAGCAATGGGACAGGGCGGGCAAGGTGAAGAAACCTTGATAAGGGGATCCTTGAGTGGAAGCGGATCTTCCAAATCCCCAATTCTATAGAACTCATAATTTTACGGAGGAAAGAAAACTATTATGCATTTACTCCATAATATTCAGCATGCTTAGACAAAAAAAAGAAAAAAAGAAAAAAAAAAGAAAGGTTTCTGAAGACCCTTACTTTTGAAGAATCCAATATCTTCACGATTCCTCTTTTCTATGAAAATCATGAAACTCCAAAAAGGGCACTACCAATTGGTGACCTCGGTATTCTCTAGGTGAGAATCCAGGAGGTGTGGTGCTCTGGTGATTTTGGATTGAGAGGGATAATAAAGAGAGAGGAGGAAGGAGCAGGAAAAAAAAGTGATCAGATCTGAGAACTCTCCTGTCTTCTCACTTCTGTTTCTTTTTGCAAGAAGAAGAAGACATCCTACTATTCACACGATTAGGAGAGAAAGGGGGGGCGGGGGGGGGGGGAGTGACTCCCTCCCATTAATTAATTCAAAATTAATCAAATAAAATAAAATTAAAAAAACATAATTATTATTAATAAAAAAATTTAATATTTATTTGATATAATAAAAAAATTTAATATTTATATGATAAACACTTATTTATATAATATATATATATATGTTATATCAAATATAACATATAATTTATTGTTTTAATATTGTATCATATACAATATAACCTATGGTTTCTTTTCTCTCACTAATGACTTTTAATATAAACTACATTTATATTAAATTCAATTATATGAATCCAATTTATATAATTAATATTTGAATCATATTCAAATATTTATTTCCTCTCATAAATACTTAATATAAATGTATCAAATACATTATAGTAATTATGCGTGTATGTGTGGGTACATGCGTGCGTGCGTGTACATGTGTACATGTGCGTGTGTGCGTGTGCGTGTGCATGCATGCGTGCGTACGTGTGGGTGTGCGTGTACATGCGTGCGTGCGTGTTTTGTATGCATGTGCATGCGTGCATGTGTGTGTGCGTGCATGCGTGTGTGTGGGTGTGTGTGCGTGTGCGTGTGCGTGTGCGTGTGTATGCGTGTGTGTGCATGTACGTGCGTGTGCATGCGTATGCATGTGCGTGTGTTATATGCGTCTACGTATACGTGTGTGTGCGCGTGTGCATATGTGTGTATGTGTATGCGTGTGTGTGCGTGTGCGTACGTGCATGCCTACGTGTGTGTGTACGCGTGTGTGCGTGCGTGCGTGTGTGCATGTGTACGTGTGCGTGTGCGTGTGCGTGCGCGTGCATGTGTCTATGTGTGCACGCTCGCATGCCTGTGTGCACATGCGTGCGTGTGTATGTGTGTGCGTGCATGCATGCGTGTGCGTGTGCATGTGCATGTGTGTGTGTGTATGCGCGTGCGTACGTACATGCAGTGTGTGTGCGTGCGTGTACGTGAATGTGCATGCATGCGTGCTTGCGTGTGTGTGAGTGGGTGCGTGCGTGTGCGTGTGCGTGTGTGTGCGTATGCGTGTACGTGCATGCGTGTGCATGTGTGCGTATGTGTATGCATGGGTAGGTGTGTGCGTGTGTGTGCACTTAGCACTTTTGAATAATTTATTCTCTAACAACTCTTTAAAATAGTTTTTTAGCACTTAAAAAATAAAATTTTAATTATATAAATTGAAATTAAGTTGTTAATTTTAATTCAATATATGAATATAAATAAATAACCCAAATAACTTAAACCAACCAAAACTACTCAACCCAAATATTTTATGATTTGGTTGAATTGAGTTCATTTTTTAATCAATGATTATTTAGGTTGAAGAAATTTACGACCTGAATAATTTGATTGGGTCTAAAAAATTCTTCAACCCAACCCAAACCAATCCACGAACACCCCAGAATCCTTGCCTTGATCAAAATGGGTACGTGCGGAGATTGTTGCTAACCTTACTATAGGACAACAAAGAAAGGAAATATGAAACAGAGTAATATTGAGATTTTACATCTAGGACTATATTTAAGCTTCAAGAATATTGACCCAAACTAAACATTTGAAAGTACATATCAAATGCATAACTCTCAAAGTATAGGAACTAAAATGATATTTTAACCCATTTATTTCTATCCACTAAAATTAGTTATTTTGAAAACATAGATTTTCCTCCATACATTTAGGATATATATTTTTAAAAAGTTACAACTTTTAGTATTATATATATCTATATGACTTCTTGCTATATTTTGATGTAGGAGAAAAATTAGATATTTGTATATTTTAGGTCATGTTTGGTAATCGTTTTGTTTTTTGTTTTTTATTTTTGAAAATTAAGCTTACGAAAATATTTGCACCTCTAAATTTCTTCCTTTCTTATCTACTTTTCACCGATGGTTTAAAAAACCAAGTCAAATTTTGAGAACTAAAAAAAGTAGTTTTCACAAAGTTATTTTTGTTTTTGGAATTTGGTTAACTTCAATCATTGTACTTAAGATAGATACAAATCATTATAAGAAATATAGATGAAATAGACTTCATTTTCACAAACAAATACAAAAAATCAAATGATTACCAAGCGGGGCTTTAGTTAATATTCATTTAGTTATTAATTTTATTCTAACTAGAATTTGATTAGTTATGCCTAAATTAACATAGTTCAATTAACATAGTGTTGTACTATCATCTTTAATGTCAAAGTTTCAATTTTCACACCCCACGTATTATCAAAATAATAATAATTAGCTATTTATTTAGCATAAGGCTATAAAGAACCCCTTAAAGTTGTATTGTATTGTATTTGGAGTTTAAATCAAAATTTGAATACACCGTTATGTTTTAGAAAGCTTCTCTCAATTCTATAGACGATTTTTTTTTTTGTTTGATCATGGATTTGACCTAATGTCAAATCAGTTGCATCATATTAGCAAAGACATATTCATATTATATCATGAAGAATTCATATAAATGAAATTTTTTAAAAAATATTTATCTTTTATAGCAAAAAGTTATAAAAATATTTTGTACTTTGAAACTGTTTGCTCTAAAGTGTAAGTATTTTCAAATATTTAAAAAGGCCTCCAAATTTTACTTCACATTTACGTTCTATTTAAAATAAATATTGCATGTGATAAATAAGGATGTGCTATTATCATAAATATAAGATTATCTATATTATCTAAAAGTGGGTGAAACTTTTGATTTTCCATTTTGGCCCTTTTAGATGATGGTCATGGAGTTATCTAAGATAATTTGACATTTAAATCATTAAATAAACCTTTCTTCCTATTTTTGAACAAGAATTTTTTTTAAAAAAATAAAAATCCACTATTTTTTAGCATCACACATAAAAGAAAAAAATATTTTAAAAAACAAATTTTATCTCTAACCAATATCTACTTCAAGTTAGGATAAAGATAAATATTAAAAATAATCACATTAAATCTCTAACTGTTATCTACTTCACGTTTTTTTTTACTTAAAAAACCAAATTTTATCTTTAATAATACTAACGTTGAATAAAAGAAAAAATATTTAAAAATTCATATTTTTTCTTCTTACTAATATCTACTTCATCTTAAAGGAAATTTTTTTAAAACAAAAATCACATTTTAATTCTAACTAATATGTATTAAGGGTGTACAAAAGTTGGACAAAATCGACGAAACCGAAAAATTGGGTTTAGTTTCTTTTACAAAAACTAAACTCTCGGTTGAGTGATGTATAGAATCAAATGGTTTGGTTCGGTCATCGGTTCGGAAAGTTAAAAATCCAATAAAAACCAAATGGAAGGAAGGATCTATTATATATGTAATTTTATTGCCCAGCCCACCTTAATAATAAGCCCAACCATTGATAATAAACACAACCATAAGCCCAGACCCAACCATTAAAAGAATTAGAAAATAAAAAGAACCCTCAGCCTCCCACCCGTTGACCCATCTCCTTCTCCCAGCACGCAATGTTTTAACATGGCCGGCTCCCATCTTCCATCTCCTTTCTCCATTCTCAACCATCCGACATTCCTTCCGAAACTCCATTGACAGTTCCCACGCCACTGCTAGTAGCCACCGCACCGCTTCGAGTTCAAAAGTCACAAACGTTTTTTTTTTTTTAATACACAGGCACAGCCATATTAAGAAAAAAAACCGAACCGAGCCAATTTGAACCAAATCAGATTGATTCAGTTCAAAAACTGAAATTGAGACCGGTCGGTTTTCGATGGTTCGTTTTTATAATAAACTGACAACCATGCACACCCTTAATCTACTCCCTGTTATAAATATAAATATTATTAGTTTGTTCTCCTACCATTATCAAAAATTTAAACTAAGAGATCAAAAATTCAATTCGAAAACTTAAAAAAAATATTAATTCAAATTTGTTTGAGTAATATGAACAAAATTTTAAAAATATTCGAAGTATGTGTGATGCATGTAGTTCCAAGTTCCAACTAATTATGAAACCAATTGATACATTAATGTATATAGATTAAAACTACTTTTAATTAAGATATAAAATAATCATTAATTTAGTGCATCAAAATTATTTTCACATAATCTATAATGTTGTACATAATAAATAATGTTATTTAAATATAACATATAATAAAATTGTTAAAAATATTTTTAAATATACCAAAATATAAGTCTATTAATGATACATATCCATAGATACTGATAGACATCTATCAGGTGTCAATGAGTGATAGTTGATAGTAGTTTATTAGTGCCTATTAGTGTCTATCACGGATAAATAATGACATTTTAATGTATTTTTTAAATATTTTTGTTTATTTTTCTATATTTCAAAACAACCCTGAATAATCATAATAAATAATATTTATTTAAAAAAACTATTGAATAATATGTCTTATCCAAATTACTATTCTAAAAAATGTGCATTACACGTGATAAAATATTAATTATTTAAAGTTAAATTACAAATTTAAACTTTGAAATTGAATCTATTTGGTCATTGAATTCTCAAAATGACAAAATTAATTATTAAGTCCTCGTTGGGTAACAATTTGGTTTTTTTTAAAATTTTTATTATTTGAAAGTTATAAATACTAGAGATGTCTAATTTTTCCACAGGAAAAGGACCCGTGGGCCCCCCCGTAGCGGGAAATGGGAAAAAAATTACCCATGAGCTAAATGAGGACAGGGACGTCCCTGCCCCCGGCCCCACTCTGTTCCCCGTCCCCACCCCGATTAGTTTTTACATATTCATTTAGTATAGTTATCTAATGTTATGTTATTATTATTATTATATAAAATATTACATTTAAATTTAAAATTTGATTATTTTTTGGGAAAGATAATGAATATATTTAAATTTAATGTTTAAATTTAGATTATATATGTGGAATAATTTGAAATTAATTAGCTTTTTAGGCCAAAATTTTAGTAATTTATCTTTAAATTCAAATTGTCATATAAAACTAAGCATAATAAAACAATTTAGTGATAAAGTTAATTATTTAATTAAAATTTGCTCACATTAAAAGTAATGAGAAAAATTCCTTGCGGGAATCGCCGCCCCCGATCCCGTGGGAATTTCCTAGGGATAGGGAATGAAATGGGGAGCGGGGGACGGGGATGAGGAATGGCATCCCTGGTCCGCCCGCCCCGCCCCGCCCCGCCCCGTGGACATCTCTAATAAACATCCCTTCTATTTCTCTAAAATTTTTGCTTTGTTATCTACTTTTACGAATGGTTTAAAAAACGAAGCTAAGTTCTAAAAACTAAAAAATAAAAAATAAAAAAATAGTAGTTTCTATAGTTTTGTTTTTGTTTTTTTGAATTTGGCTCCCAATCCGACTTTTTTACTTAAAGATGCAAAGTATTGTAAGAAGTTAGAAAGAAATAGATTTAATTTCCAAATACCTAAAACTAAAAACCGGTTCAAACATGGTCTAAATTTTCAATTTTTTTTTTTTAAAAAAAACATGGATTTAGTAGACACAAAACTGAAAATTTACAGTTTCATTAATAAGACATAAAATTCAAATTTATGTCTAAAGATGAAATGACTTTTTAAAAATTTTAATTTATCAACATTTCTTAAATATAACTTTAAAAGTTCAATAATCTATTAGATATTTTTAAACATTACTTCCAAGATAAATATTGAAAGAATAATTTAACCATAATTTAATTAGGGGAACATGTAATTAGCATGTCTCTCTTTTCGTCAATATTAACTGAAGATCAAAGAAAATAAATTAAACATTTGAAACTTTTTAAAAACTTAATATGTACGTTATTGAATATTTTTTAGTTCAATAATTATAGGACGGAGATCCATTGACAACTAATTGTATTAGTACAATACTTTAAAAAAAAAAAGCAAGAGAAGTATGGTAAAATTAGTTATACATCATTCTATTCTAGTATAATAGATGTGAGGTATGAGGTTATTTATGTGATTGTAATAATTTTTTTACATAATAAAATTTGTCTGATATGTTGTTTTTTCTCTACTTTGGAGTTTTTCTATTTTAATTTTTGTGTTTTTTTTAATTTCTTTGTTACTTATTTCGCTTATTCCTATATTAGTAGCGGAAACTTCTTATCAACAAAATTTGAACGTATATCTTAAAAAAAGAAGTACACGTCAATTATTTATAAACTATATTCATATTGACCAAATTGATAAGTTGATAAACTATATTGATATTGGTGCAATTAAGTTCATAAACTAGATTTCTGTTTTTGTTTCTTATAATTAATTATAAATTCATGGTCACAACATGAACATGATTGTTTACAACCTTGGCTTTTCTCCATCACGATGTGTGATGATTTTTTCCCCTCTCCATAACGGATATTTATTGCTTTTGTTTTTGAGTATTCATTACATCCACATAGTGCTAAATGATGAATGGTGACCACCCTTCGTGCCCTCTCTATCAAAGCAATTAAATATATTTTAACTTGACATATACTATTCTCTTGACATCGATGATTTAGAGGCTAAAATTTACATATACCCTACATTTGTTATACTGGCCAAAAAATATTAAGGGGTTGTTTGGGGGCTAAGATGATATAGGATGTGGGGAGTTCTGATGTCTAGGGAGTTCTAATCGAGTATGTTCAAGTACTGAGATGATATACGATACACAAAAGGAAAATGGTAGTAAGAGACGAAACACATTCCAAAAATGAGCCCACAACAAACAATAAAAATCGGTGAGATAGTATAATGGGTCTCTAAACACTGAGATGATATAGGATGATAGGATATATCCATCTCATGTTGGCCCCCAAACAGCTCCTAAGAGTTTGTTTGAATTATATCTTTCTAATTGCTTAAAATATTTTTCTTAAGTCCAAAAAGTCAATTCAAATAGGTCTCAACTTAGGTATTGTATGACAACCATTTTGTTTCTATTTTTTCGTTTTTAAAAATTAGTACTCCGTTTGATAACTATTTTATTTTTTTAGTTTTATGTTTTTGAAATTTTAAACTTGTTTTATTCTAATTTTGAAAAACAAAAACAAGATTTTAAGAACTGTATATATAATTTTTTAATTTTAGATTTGTTTTGAAAAAAGAACTCCTAAAATGTAGACAACAGAAAAATTATATAATCATCAAAACGAGATTTTAGGTAATTATTTGTGTATAGCATGACGAAAATAAGACATTTATGTCGACATTCATAATTCGACAAGCTATTGATGATCAAATAATTATAGAAGTATAAGTCAATTGATATGATAACCTATGAAAGGTCACATTAGAAAGTTAAAATTGTTATTATTTTATAATTGAATTTCTTATTTTAATATTTCATAATACTTATTATAATCGTTAGTCAAACCTGATTGTCTGTAGACACGTAGGCCAATATATATAATAACAAAATGTGGATAAAGCTAGTGGTGGTACGTACAAGAAAAATATATGTCAGAGAAAAAAATAGAAAAATAAATATCATTAATTAGTTAAATAAATATGTTAGTTAATTCACTTACCGTTGATTGACGCCGACGGAGCAAGTCAAAGTCCCGACTTGTCGGTCGTTCGAATTTATCGTGGTTTGTGGGACGGTGCGTTACCGTGTGCCGTTTTGTTCGATCGATTACGTGATGCCACGTATGCGTCTAGGAATTTTATATTGAAAATAAAGATCAGACACGGTGGATATGACGTGGGACTTCATGACCGTCCATCTTCAACCGTTGATCTTGTAAGTATCTCTAGGAAATGAACGGTGGAGGTTTGATTGCATGGTAGGAAACTATAAGACCAATAACAAGAGAACGTGACGGGGTTGGAGGGTCAAATGTCAACGGGCAAATTTAACCAAAAAGTTTCAACTTTGAATAAAATAATCCCCCAGTTTTTGTTTATTTATAATATTTTATTTATAATATTTTTTTTCTTCCGACTCTTGTTTCTTATATTCACACTTGTTTCTTATAAATATACTATCTCTGATTGACTTTAAATTTTAAATTCTCCCTGATACCTTCTCTTACTCCCAATGTCCATAACTTTGGAGAAATCTTTGAATTAAAGCTTGTGAGATATTGGGGCCAATAAAAAATCTCTCTCACTTACCATCGATTGGTCAATTATAGAGAGAATAAAAAGGCAGAAAACAAATAAAAGGAAATTACAAAGTCACCCTCATGAGAATTTACAAGACTACCGTATGTGAATTTACAAGATTACCCTTAATATTCCTCCTCAAGATGGCGAGTGAATATTAAGCACACCCATCTTGGATAATAAGGGAATAAAAACTTTGGATGAAAGAGCCTTGGTGAAAATGTCTGCAAGTTATTGATGAGACCATCCGGGAACAAGCTTGACAATTCCTTTAACAACCTTTTCTTGAACAAAATGACAAAACTCGATATGCTTTGTTTTTTCATGAAACATAAGGTTAGTGGTGATATGAAGAGTAGCTTGATTAGCACAAAAGATGAGAGCATGAGTTAAAAGAACTTGTAACTTAGCAAATAATTGAGAGATCCAAATAATTTCACAAGTAGTAATAGCAAGGTCCCTGTATTCAACTTTTGCCGAAGATCAAGAGACAGTCATCTGTTTCTTAGCCTTCCAAGAGATAAGGGAATCACCCTTGAACGCACAAAATTCAGTTGGGGACTTAGGAGAATCCATACAAGACACTGAATCAGAATCTGAGTATGTCTTGAGCTGAAATCAGTACAAGGGCGAAGAAGAATTCCCTGACCTAGAGAACCCTTCAAATATCGAAGAAGATGATGAGCAACATCAAGATAACATTGACGAGGCTGAGAAACATATTGACTAAGCTTATAAACTATAAATACAATATCAAGCCTGGAGATAGTGAGATATAAAAGCTTGCCAATCAAACAACGATTAATAGTTGGATCTTTTAGCAATGGCGCCAAAAACTTGTTGGGAATAATTTATGGACGCGTTTCTGTTTTATTTTATTTATTAAGAACGGATGAGATTTGAACATGAAATCATGCGTTAGAAATGGCTGATGCGTTTGCTCCCATGCATCGGAGGTCATGCGTCAGAATGATGATGCATTAATCTTAGCATGCAATAACCACGTGTTCCTATCATAAGTTTTTTTACGCTTGTACCAAGTATAATACAAACGCAAGTTTCTCGGGTAATCCGAGGTCGAATATGAGGACTTGTCACTCAATAATATTTGTGAGGTGATGCGTTTGAGGCGATAAATAAGAATAAAAATCAAGCGAAGAAGGTTTAAAATGATTTACACACTACTCTACTTCTAACTAAACAGATTGAGCAATAAAAGACTTGCAATGAGAATAGGTAGAGACACAACAACTATTGACGCATAGCTCGTTGCATTAACGCATCACACCTCTAGGTGGTCAGCCGCATGACTATATCTCTATAGTGCATGGTTGCGTCGAGCATAAGATTATGCCTATCTCTAGGAACAATACGAACCTTGCTTAGTGCGTTCCATCCCTTACCTTCTCAGGTAGTTAGACGCGGCTAATTAACTTATAGACAAGCAATGCAACGTCCCATAGACAGGCGTTGCCACAACCTTTCACCAAGCAAAGAGGATTAACTCACTATACTCGCACAACGCATACCTTTCGATGGATTGCTACATGCATCCTATCTCTAGGCTACACAATTAAGCATGTGATTGACTTTGATAAATAAACACTGAAGATAAACTATGATAGAGATGAAGATGATGAAGAAGACGGCAATGAAGGAGTTAAGATTTGCATTGATCACAAATTATCTTAATATCTCAAGCTAAAATGTAATACAATACAGAGATTAGAATGGAGATGAAGGACTCTGCGTCAAGGCTGTCGGTAGTGCCATGGTTGAATGGTGGAGATGTCTCTCTCGAGCTCTATCTCCAGCGAATGCTCCGATCTTCACTCGGTCTGGGCTGTGGAGATGATGAATTCTCACTGGAAATCTATTTCAAGCTCTCATCTGTGATCACAAACTTCTGCCTTGAGGCAGAAGCTCGGACGTCTCAAAATGAATGTCTCAAGGGCTATTTATAGAACTTGGATGCCGACAGTTGTAAAGATGGAGGTATGGCTCACTGCTGCTTTTGTCGCGGTATAGGCGTTGTCACATCACCTTATCTTGTTGATACTCCCAAGGTATGCGTCCGAGCTGAATTTAGCTGAAGTTATCAACGCGTTCTACCCATCTTGCGATCTTCTTTATGACTGTCACTCCGTGGCCACAATCTCTATTTGTTCACCGCGTTCTCCATGCATTGGACGCATGCGATTACTACAACTTTTATGCGTTGGACGCATGGGGTTATCGTCTGCGTTCGTCTTTTGCGGTCGTCTGGCTTCAGCGCATGCGTTTGTCTGTGATTGCTTATTACAAACGCATACGTTTGATTTCTATGATAGCTACAAAAATAGACACTTTAGCACAGAATAATGCATAATATTGGGTCAGTGAGGTTTTAGGTGCTTATCGACGCAAAACTCGATTTTTCACAAATTCTAAGTATTATCACCGCGTTTTCTACCTGTTAGGCCTCATAATTCTAAATAAAAGACTTTATAATAACTGGCATTTTTTCCAGTTATCACCCCCCCTCCCCCCAAACTTAGAATCATGCTTATCCTCAAGCATGCGTTACACTCAAGAAATCTTAACTCACCTTTCAACGTTCCTTTGCGATGACCAGCTTTTTAGAATATAATTAACTTGTACCTCTAACCATGGTTGCACTACTCTCTTCTACTTTGGTTGCTTCTTCAAAGAGATCTTTTCTAAGTTGAAATTTGGCAAGCCCTTGCTTTAAAAACTTTTTATTCATTCTCTGCAACTTTGTGTTCAACTCATAAGAATGCGTTCGTTTAAAACAATTCAGCTCATACGTCTACTTATTCGAATGCGGCATTGAACCTGATTATGCTCTTCGTTTTAGCTTACCCCCACGTGTGTCATGCGAGCATCCAACTTCGGTTGCGTTCCATATTCAACTCAACTCATGTCTTGCTTAATTTGGCTTGTGCTAGATAGAGGAGTTGCGCTGATGCGTCGATCCTGGCAATTTACCTTCGTTTTGGCTTGCCCCCACGGGTGTCATGCGGACATCCAACTACGAGTAAATGCCTTTCACAACTTAACTCTTATCAACATGGATTTCCCCATTGCGTTGACAGTGGAGTTGTTATTTTCAACACTTTTTTTTTTTTTTAAGGAAATGACTACAATGTGATGAACGCAATTCTCCGAGGACCGCTACCACCCCCAAACTTAGAGGGTGGCAACGTACTCACTACAAGCTGAAAACAAACTTAATAGGAATGTGATAACAAATGTTTGAGCAAGGGTTTTCACACAATACAACTATAGACTTTCATAATTTGAAGAAACTATTAAAAGTATGGGGTGCCTTGCGATACTAGTTATAGGACGCGGTGAATTATTTGTACCATTATAGACGCATCGCAAAGAACCGCAGTTAGACAAGGAGAATTTCAAAAGGATAATGCATAAAAGATAACAAGAAAAGAACCTTAAGTAGAATAACGCATGCGACAATGCGTTGGAGTTCATGCGATTGAAGCCATGCGTTTGAAGGATGTGGAGGATTCTTCCGTTGTAACTGCGCAACGAGGAGAGTTATTATCGCACTTACAAGGAGAAAACGCATCACAACCAAGGAAGTAGCCGCATATCCAAAATAACAATAAATAAAAGTGATAACCTAAACTAAGAAAGCAATGTAAAAGAGAGCAGAAGACGTCCCTAGAGGAATTGGAGTGTTGTTACCGCAAGGAGTCTCCCTTGCAGGAAATGGCTCTCAACTTCTTGGGTCAAGGGATTCGCCCTGACCATTCGGGCTTCCAGCAGTTTGGACACATGATGGTTGACATGTGGCTTAGACTGTTTCCAGCTCATACGACAAATAGCCTTTCTATCTCGGGGTCAATATTTGACTTTCGACGCATTGCCTATACTTCAAATATTATTTGCAGCTTGGTCGCACAATCTACAATACGCCTAAGATTGAAAGGGTGCCTACAAAAACACAAAACTTCATAAAACATTAGCTTGCCAAGTCCCCGGCAACGGTGCCAAAAACTTGTTGGGAATAATTAATGGATGCGTTTATGTTTTATTTAATTTATTAAGGACGTATGGGGTTTGAACATGAAATCATGCGTTAGAAATGGTTGATGCGTTTGCTCCCATGCGTCTAAGGTCATGCGTTGGAATGATGATGCGTTAATCTTAGCATGCAATAACCACGTGTTCCTATCACAAGTTTTCTTATGCTTGCGCCAAGTATAACACAAACGCAAGTTTCTCGGGTAATCCGAGGTCGAACATGGGGACTTGTCACTCAATAATATTTGTGAAGTGATGCGTTTGAGGCGATAAATAAGAATAAAAATAAAGCGAAGAAGGTTTAAAATGATTTACACACTACTCTACCCCTAACTAAACAGATTGAGCAATAAAAAAAATTGCAATGAGAATAGGTAGAGACACAACAACCATTGACGCATAGGAATGTTTACTATCGTAAATCGCCTGAGTAATCCCAGCTCGTTGCATTAACGCATCATACCTCTAGGTGGTCAGCCGCATTACTATATCTCTATAGTGCATGGTTGCATCGAGCATAAGATTATGCCTATCTCTAGGAACAATACTAACCTTGCTCAGTGCGTTCCATCCCTTACCTTCTCAAGCAGTTAGGCACGGCTATTTAACTTATAGACAAGCAATGCAACGTCCCATAGACAGGCGTTGCCACAACCTTTCACCAAGCAAAGAGGATTAACTCATTATACTCGCACAACGCACAGCTCTCGGTGGGTTGCTACATGCGTCCTATCTCTAAGCTACACGATTAAGCATGCGATTGACTTTGATAAATAAACGCTGAAGATAAACTATGATAGAGATGAAGATGATGAAGAAGACGACAATGAAGGAGTTAAGATTTTCATTGATCACAAAATACCTTAATATCTCAAGCTAAAATATATTACAATACAGAGATTAGAAGGAAGATGAAAGACTCTGCATCAAGGCTGTCAGTGGTGCTATGGTTGAATGGTGGAAATGTCTCTCTCGAGCTCTATCTCCGGTGAATGCTCCGATCGTCACTCGGTCTAGGCTATGGAGATGAAGAATTCTTACTGGAAATATCTTTCAAGCTCTCATTTGTGATTACAAACTTCTGCCTTGAGGTAGAAGCCCGGATGTCTCAAAATGAAGGTCTCAAGGGCTATTTATAGAACTTGGATGCCGACAGCTGTAATGATGGAGGTATGACTCACTGCTGCTTTTATCGTAGTATAGGCGTTGTCACATCGCCTTATCTTGTTGATACTCCCAAGGTATACATACGAGCTTAATTTAGCTGAAGTTATCAACGTGTTCTACCCATCTTGCAATCTTCTATTATGGCTGTCACTCCGTGGCCACAATCTCTATTTGTTCACCGCGTTCTCCATGCATTGGATGCATGCGATTACTGCAACTTCCATGCATTGGACGTATGGGGTTGCCGTTTGCGTTCCCCTTTTGCGGTGACCTGGCTTCAGCGCATGCGTTTGTCTGTGATTGCTTATTACAAATGCATGCGTTTGATTCCTGTGATAGCTACAAAATAGATACTTTGGCACGGAATAACGCATAATATTGGGTCAGTGAGGTTTTAGGTGCTTATCGACGCAAAACTCGATTTTTCAAAAATTCTAAGTATTATCATTACGTTTTCTACCTGTTAGCCCTCATAATTCTAAATAAAAGGCTTATAATAACTGACATTTTTGCCAGTTATCAACCAACATCAAGAGACAATAGCAAATTAGGATCCACAGGACAGTTTAAAGGCTTACAAGCCAAAAGACCAACATCTTCAAGAAGCTGCAGTACATAATGTCGTTGAGACAAAAAAAAAATAAAAAAATACCTGAAGAGTGTAAGTTCAAGTCCCAAGAAGTAATGAAGATCCCTCAAATTCTTCAACTTGAAAGTACAATTCAAATGAACTTTAAGGTCATTAATAATGTCAATAGAAGCACTTGTTAGTACAATATCATCAACGTAAACAAGCAAGGCTGTAAAAGTAAAGTGGCACCAGATCTTCAGATAAAGTGAGAATAATCAGATTTCGATTGTTTAAAACCAAGAAGAAACTAGGCATTAGAGAGCTTGTCAAACTATTGTCTATAAGCCTGTTTGAGACCATATATGGACTTATGTAACCGACAAACCAATTGCTCCCCTTAAGGCGCAACAACAATATGTTTATAGCCAAGGGGAAAGTCCATATAAACCTCTTCAAGAAGATCACCATGTAATAATGCATTATTCACATCAAGTTGTACTAAAGGCCAGATGTGAGAAACTGCAAGAATGAGTAAGACTTTGACACTAACCATTTTGACAATGGGTGAAAAAGTATCAAGCTAATCAAGGTCTTTTTGTTGTATCCTTTGGCAACTAATCGAGCTTTGTAACGATCAATTGTGTCATCATCCATTTGCATCCAATGGAGTATTAACCGGAGGGAAGAGAAACAACTGACCATGTACGATTATTCTCCATACCAGTTAACTCACATACCATAGCTTATTGCCAATGAGGGAATGTGATAGTCTGATGGAAAAACTAAGGTTCATATGATGTAGAAATTTATAGTACAAAATTCCAATAGTCATTAGTGAAAGAACTCTAAAACTAGAGAACCAATGAGCAGAAGCGGATCGTTCCAAACTCCATTGTGAAAGAACATAAATATTTACAATCATAACATAAACGATTATGCATTAAGAATAAATTACAGCATGCTTCATACATTAAATACAATGGATCGAGAAGACAATACCTTTGAAGAACCCTTTCTTCACGTATTTCCCTCGAACGTTTAGCAACTCAACAAACAAGCACAAACGCAACGAGCCTCTAGAAAATCATCAATCGCCAATTAGTAAAACTTGATCCTCGATCCTCGAACAGAACTCGACACCACCACAAGGTTACCTTGATATTCTCGATATGAGAATCCAGAAGTTGTGGGCTCTATATGAATTTGGATAGAGCGATGGAAGAAGTAGACGATCAAGTATGCGATAACCAATCGTATAGAGGAAGAAGTCTATCGTATAGACTTGATACTCGATCGTGTAGTGAAAGCACTATCGTATAGTGAACTCGATACTCTTTATCGTTTAGTCTCTCGACAAGCAATCTGATTACTTGTTTCGTTTTGCGTGGAAAAATAATGAAAAACCATTTTTCTTCTTTATCCTATTTAGCCATAAACCGTATAAACTAACCACTAAGGTAGTTATTTGAAGAAAAAGAATATTAATTATCTCATAATTAATAATTTATAAATAAATACAATAAGTAACTTATCATGTTATATTTATAACTTATAGTTTTAATATTGCATCATATGCAACATATAAACCAAGTTCTTTTTCTAATTTATGGAATTTAATATAAATCATATTTATATTAATTCCTCCAATCAAATGTATCAAATACATCAAATCAATTATATCATATATAATTGAATTAATTTAATTATATCATATATAATAAAATCTCTTCTTGTTAATTTGAACATTTCAAACTAACCTAAAAAACCGATTCCAAACTTGAATCTATTGAACTACCAATGGGACCTTCTGGACCTGTAGCTTGAAGCTCCAACGGTACGTGAATAACTTATTAAACTCTTTAATCACGATATCCACCATCCGTTAACTGTTGGGTACTCCACTAATGACCGACAGCTGCACTCTTCACACTACAGATATATTTATGTGTCCATTGGATATAACCAATCAACAGTACGATGACCCTTCACAAATCGCTCGTTAGTATAACTGGGCCAATTTACTATTTTACCTTTGTAGTTACATCTAACTCCTTAAGTACCACTGATCCCTCTAATGAACAATAGATCATAGTCCCATTATGACTAAATCCTTCTCGGGCCAAGAGAAAGTGTGGCGCCATATTGTTCAAGCCCCGGAATCAACCCTTAAGGGAACAATTTATCTACTTACCACTGCTTCGGGGAAGGAGTGAATTCCATCTTGTGTAGCTGAGTTCCCATCTCCCCAATCAGATGCATCTCCAAAGTTGTAGGTTTGAGTCAGTGATTCAGTCACTCTCACCCATGCAAATCAAAGGACTGCCCTCATAGGTAGGAGTTCACAACTCAGTCAGGATTAAAATCATGTTACCTATGGTCATCCTAGCGAAATGAAAGTCTCAATTATGAATGGTGTTATATAACAAGATTAAACATTTCGTGGTCCAGTCTTACAAAACTTCTTTGTATAGAGTATCCCCATTCGCATGTCTAATATAAGAATGATCAGGATCAGATCATTTATAGTACATTACAACATTTGTAACACCTACAAAGCGGGCCACACTCGTAGTGTCACGAGGATAAGGTATCCCTCCTTTATCCATATACTATAGACTATTTAGATTATCACTTAAAGCACGATCCACTTGTATGTCTCCACATACATGCTTAAGTTACAACGATAATCATGGATCTTAGTTTATTAGTTTGTTATTAATGCAACTAAAATATTTTATATTTCATACTCTGAAGTGAATAAAATATCTCATATTATAAATCACAAAGCCTTTGTTCATACAGGTGTTTACAAACTACAGAACTCTACGAGATTTAAGGCATCAACCCCAACAATTAGTTAAGTGAGTATAAGATAAACAACTGTGTAAGGATACTTGATAGAAGTGGAAACGACAACGCTTGAGATCAAGACATCTTGGGATAATAACATGTTACAATGATAATCCCTCAAGTTAGAGGGAGGTTTTGTAGTTCAAGAGGACTTCTTGACATCCACATGGTCTAGAGCTCGAGAAGATTCAAATACATTCGGTATAATATCATCACTACTAGGTTCTATTGCATCATGATTATGAACAATATCATTCAGAATAACATTAGTGGGAGTAGCAAGAACTTCGGAAAAATCAAAAGACTTAGGTAGAACAACATCATCAAAAGGCATTTTCAAGTGAGTTTGATCAACAACTAAAGCAAAGGGAAAAACATGCTCATGGAAAACAAAATCTCGAGATATAAAAAATCGCATCTGTTCAATATCATATAACTTATAGCCCTTCATACCAGTAGATACCCAACAAACATAGCAATAATAGCTCGGAGGGATCAAATTTAGACTGTGAGAGGATAAAGTGGATGTAAAACACAAACAGCCAAAAGACCTCAACATAGAATATTAAGTAGATTTACCATATAATCGAGTATAAGAAGTTTGCCACTACAATGAAGATGAAGGGCTACGATTGATTAAAAAGGCAGCAGTAAGAACACAATCAATCCAAAACTAAATAGGGACTCGAGACTGAAAATATAAAGATCGAGCAACATTCAATAAATGTTGATGTTTTCGCTTAACAACAAAATTTTGTTCAGGTCGATTAACACATGAAAACTGATGGATAACACCTTTAGAATGAAAGAATTCTGTAAAAGCCAACTCTGGAGCATTATCTGATCAAAATTGTTTAATAGGCACACCAAATTGAGTTTCAACCATAGTAAAAAAAAATGAGGTACAATGACCAAAGCCTCACCTGATGTTTTCATCATAAAGGTCCAAGTAAACCAAGAATGATCATACTTAATGGTTAAAAAGTATCGACAACCGTCATGAGAAGTATGTGGATAAGGTCCCCATATATCACAATGTATTAGTTAAAAATATGATTAGCAACATGATTGTGTGATATAAAAGGAAGTTTCTTCTATTTGGCTAAGAGGCATATAGAACAAGGGAAATTAAAAGTCTTAGGATCAAAATGAATCACAGTCATATGTTTAAAGAAGGATAGCCAAGACGACAATGTCAAGTATCAAAAGTAACAACAGGAAAAGTAACATACGAAACAGAATCAGCAGCCATTGACTGTGGATGAATGTCCAAAAAATAAAATCCATGAGCAACGTTAGCCTTGCCAATCGTTGTCGAAGAAGACTTGTCTTGAACAACATAGAAATCACCAACGAACTTAACGGCAAAAGGAAATTGATGAGTTAAAGGACTGATGGATATAAAATTAAAGCAAAAAATGGAATGTATACGACATTAGTCAATGTAATATGTTCACTGAGACGTATTTCACCCACAAAATCAATATTAACTCGAGAGGAATTAGGCAATGAAATAAACATCCCCGAAGCAGCCCTATCATGGAAAAATTTGCGAGATCGACAAATGTGGCTCGAGGCACTCGAATCTAAAATCCAATTGTCAATTATAGATTCAAAAAGAGAAACTGATGAGCATATACCTATTACATGAGGAGTGCTTTGACTAGTTTCTGAGCATGCTACTTTGATCAAATGAGTCTGCAACATAGCCAAGAGATTTTGTCACTGCTTAGTGCTGAGAAAAGCCATAGGATCACCTAAAACAGAAGAACAACTTCTGGCAACTATTGAAACAGAGGATTCTGCCAGTTTGGAAGATGATAGAGTAGAAACGTTGATTCTACGTTCATAATAACCAGGCGAATATCCAATCTATGGTATGCTCTGAAATGTTACAATATATGCATATTGAACGATCTCGATGTTTATTCTATCCAGTGGAGTGTTATGGCTTCGAAGATTGAGTGTTTGAGGAAGATAAAGTGTTTCTAACAGCAAATGCCACAAGAAATTGAGACATATGGGAGGAGGTAGGTGAAGGGGTTGAATCCCGTGCAGAAGCGTGTGCACATTGTACGATTCAATTTTCAATTTGATTTTAAAGCAGAAACAATAGAAAAGAACGAGTTTTAACAAGATAAACATTCATAATACAACATGCTTAAAGAGAAGATGAAGAGAATTCAAAAACTTACCCTTGTAGAATAAACGTCTTCATGAACTCCTCCTCTCTAATAGTCACGAACCAATCTCATGATCATAGCAATCCAACCCCAACGGAATGAAATCTCCTTTGGAAACTACCACAAAGGCTTCCTTGTTATTCTCTAGGATGAGAACTGAAGTAGAGTTATGGGTTGGTTTTTTTTTTTTTTTTTTTTTTTTTTTTTTTTTTTTTTTTATATATCAATTTTGGGAGAAGGGATTTGTTGAGAGAAAATGATTGTACATTTCACAGAAATGCAAAATGTGAGTCTTTGGAGGAACGGGAGGAAGATGATGGTTATACCCTCTGTGTGATTTTTCACGTTATGAAAAAGCATGAGGGATTCAAGGAGGGGGGGGAGGGGGGTGGAGTTATTAAATCTAACTCTCCCTCTCAGATTTTTCAAAATTCAAAATTAAAGACAAAAAACCATAATTTTGAATTAAGTAATTTATAATAAATAACTAACCATATGTTATATCATATAACATATAGTTTATATTATATCACATATAATATAACCTATAGTTTATTAATCTCTCATATAACCTATAGCATTAATATGAATCACATTCATATTAATTTTAACATATAGTTTTTATGTGAATCATATTTATATAATTAATATTTGAATCATATTCAAATATTTATTTTTCTCATTAAAACTTTATATTATAATGTATCGTATAAATTATATTAATTATATATTATATAATTAATTCCCTTTAATTAATTGGAACAATTGAAATTAATCAAAATTAATTCCATTCTCATTAGTCCTAATTGAGCTAGTGATGGAACCTTATGGATCTATAGATTGAAGCTCCAATGATATTTGATTAATTAATTAAACTCTTTAATTAAATTAATCAGAGTTTAATTAAATTAATCAACTCCTTCATAAACTGTCAGTCACTCCACTAAAGACTAACATCTACACTTTCGCACTATAGATATATTTCTATGTCCATTAGATATAACCAATTAACAGTATGTTGACCCTTCACAAATTGCTCGTAAGTACAACTGGATTAAAACTACCGTTTTGCCCTGTAGTTACATCTAGCTCCTTAAGTACCACTGATCCCTCTAATGAACAATTAGATACAGTCCAACTATGACTGAACTCACTCGGACTAGAAGAGGGTATGGCACCACATTGTTGAAGCCCTGGAATCAGCCCTTAAGAGAGCAATTTCTTTACTTACCCTCACAATAGGAAATAAGTGAATTCCTTCTAGTGTAGCTGCGTTCCCAACCGCCCAATCAGACGAATCCCCAAAATGGTAGGCTTATTGAGTCGGCGAATCTGGCCACTCTCACCCATACAAATCAAATGATTGCCTTCATAGGCGTTCAAAACTCACTCAGGATTCAGGTCAAGTCACATGTCTCCAGATGAATGTTCAGGATCAGATCGTTTATAGCACTATATAATAATTGTAACAACTACAAAATAGGTCGTATTCGTAATGTCATCAGGATAAGGTACCTAGTTTTATCCATCTACTACAAATCCTTCAAGTTATCACTTAAATATGATCCACCTATGTCTCCACATACATGTTTAAGTTACATCAGATAACTTTAGATTTTAGTTTACTAGTTTTGGGTTAATGCAACTAAATGTCGAATAAAAGAAACTCTTATTTTATTAGATAAATAAAATGTTTGTACAAATACAATTATAAACTACAAGACCACGAGATTTAGGTCATCAACCCCAACAATCTCTCATTTGTCCTAAAGTTAGTGAGATGTACATAATAAAAGTAAAAACTAGTACAACAGTACAAAAAAAAAAAAAAAAAAACTAGGGTATACACTACGCGTCTAGTAAATCTCTCATTTGCCCTAGACTAGATGAGGCCTGTCTCGTAGACCTATACTCTCCAAGTGACACTCGAACACCCCAGCCGTGAAGGCCTTTGTAAATGGATCAACAGTGTTATGCTCCGAAGCGATCTTCGTGACAATCACATGCCCTCGATACATAATTTCTTGAATCAGGTGATACTTGCGCTCTATATACTTTCCATGTTTGTGGCTCCCTGGAATTACCCACAACACCACTATTATCACAAAGAATGATGTGCTTTGATATTTGGAACAATTTTCAGATCAGTCAAGAACTTTCTGAGTCATACAACCTCATTGATATCTTCACAAGTTACTACATACTCTGCTTCCATAGTGGAGTCAACGATGCAACCTTGCTTTATGCTTCTCCAGACTACAACCCATCCGTTAAGAGTGAACACTTATCTTGAAGTAAATTTCTTGGTATCCTTTCAATCTGAAAATCAGAGTTAGTGTATCCTATAAGGATCAAATCCTTGGACCCATATACAAGCATATAGTCTCTTGTTCTTCTAAGATACTTGAGGATGGTTTTAACTACTGTCCAGTGATCTAATCTTGGATTAGACTAATATCTACTGACTATCCTCACTGCATAGCAAATGTCAGGTCTAGTACATAATATTGTATACATCAGGTTGCCAATAACCGATGCATAGAGGACCTGTCTTATCTCTTTAATTCTTGAGGTGTCTTATAACACTTTTTCTTTGATACGATAATTCCATGCTTGAAATGTAGTAAACCTCTCTTGGAGTTCTTCATCGAATACGTGACAAGAATCTTGTCAATGTACGATGCCTAAGACAAGGCCAGCGATTTGTTCTTACGATCTCTGAAGATCTGAATGCCCATGACAAATTGCGGCTCTCCCAAATCTTTCATTTGGAAATGATTCACCAACCATTGTTTTACATCAGTCAGTAGACCTACATCATTCCCAATGAGTAGGATATCGTCTATGTACAAAACTAGGAAAGCTATTGAACTATTGATGAGTTTCTTGTAGACACAAGACTCATCAACATTTTGATCAAAGCCATAAGATTTGATCGCAGTTTCAAACCTTACATTCCAAGATCGAGAAGCTTGTTTCAGTCCATAAATGGATTTATTAAGCTTACAAACTTTTTGCTCTTGACCTTGGGTTATGAATCCCTCTAGTTGTTGCATAAAGATGGTCACTTCAAGATTGTCATTCAGAAAAGTAGTCTTGGCGTTCATTTGTCAAACCTCTTAGTCATAATATGCGGAAATGGACAGAAGTATCTGAGTAGACTTTAACATGACAACAGGTGAGAAAGTCTCCTCATAGTCAACTCCCTCAACCTAAGTATAACCCTTTTGCCACCAGTCTAGCCCTAAAGGTCTGAACCTTATCATTAACACCCCTTTTTCTCTTATAGATCCATTTGCAATGTATAGGTTTTACCCCATCAGGTTGATCTATAAGATCCTAAACTGAATAGAAGTACATGGACTCCAATTCGAGATCCATAGCTTTGATTTATTCATCTTTATCCACATATTCCATTTCCTATTTATAAGACAATAGATCCTCAACATCACCATCTGATATGACAGTTAGGATTTTTGTTAAACCCATATAACGAATAGGTGGGTTTGCAACCCCTACCACTATGTTGAGCTTCCCTCAATGGTTGAGGTGGATGTGACCGACTAGATGAATCGACATCAACTCCTCTTGTTGATGTACTAGGTTCTTCAACAACTCTTGTTGAACTCTTGTTGAAGATCCAGTAGTTTCGTTGGAAAGCTCATTACGCAGTTTATGCTCCCTAATGTGGTCCTCTTCTAAAAATGTAACATTTATCGATATAAACACTTTATTATCTTTAGGATCATAGAAGTAACCACTTCTCATTCCCTTGGGGTAGCCTACAAATAGGCATAATTTTGAACAAGGTTCCAATTTATTAGGATTAGCCTCCGGCATATGTGTTGGGCAATCCCAAATCCTGAAATGGCGTTAACTACCTTTATGGCTATTCCATAATTCCAAAGGTATTTTAGAAATACTCTTGGATGGAATACAGTTCAAAATAAAAGTTGCAATCTATACTGATAACCCCAAAACAAATCAAGAAAATAATTGTAATTCATCATAGACCGAACCATGTCCAACAAGGTTCGATTTCTTCTTTTTGATACACCATTCTACTGAACATTTCTGATACATCATTCAACTTTATGTCTTTTATTTTGAGTTACTGCAGTTCTAAACATTTCAGTTTTAAGGAAGGCTTTTGATGCTGACGACCTTAGCACATGAAGGTTACTTTCGAGATTTGCGGAACAAATTGGAACACCATGCTTGTAAATAAACACTTTGTCCACAATAAAATTCAAAGTATAGTTTTATTCTAGCAAACACTTTATAGAAATCAAGTTTTTTTTTCAAATCAGGAACTACATATGAAGGAACGGTGAAGTTCTATAGCGGAAGCGGGATCATCCCAATTTTCTTTTCACAAAATCCCAAATTTACATAACAAAAAACATGCAGTTAAACAAGAAAATTACAGTATGTTTATTACAGAAGAATCAAGAATTAGGGAACAATTGAAAGGAACAATTGAAACTAACCCTTGAAGACAAAATTCTTCATGTATTCCCTGGATCCGATCACAAACACTTCAATCTGGATATCGATCTCCAAAAACTAATATCCCAAATGGCCACCACCAAGAGGTCAACCTCTGTATTCTCTTGGGAATAAGAATTCAGGAATTGTGGGCTCTTAATTTTGCGAAGAGTGAGAGAATTTGAGAAATGGAAAGGAAATTTGTATAGGAGAGTTGTTCTGGAAAAAAAATTAAACACCAAGACCATTTCTTTGTCAATCTTCTGTGAAAAGAGGGGGACTCCCTCCTCACATACACGATTTCCACCAAAGAGAAAAAAGGGGGACTCCCTTTTCAATTAATTTAAAAAATTAATTGAAAAATAATTTAATAAAATTGTTTTAATTATACGATAATCATTTTATCATATAATATATTTTAAAATATATGTTATATCAAATATAACACATATCCTATAGTTTTCATATTATACCAAATACAATATAACCTATAGTTTTTATTTCTCTCGATCATTTATGGTATTTAGTATAAATCATATTTATAATAAATTTAATTATATGAATCTCATCCATATAATTAGTATTTGAATCATATTCAAATATTAATTCTTCACAAAATAAACTTTAAACTATAATGTATCAAATACATTATATTAATTATATCACATATAATTAATTCCCTCAATTAATTTGAACAATTCAAATTAATCCAAAATTAATTCTCAATAATCCCTGTTGAGCTACAAAGGGGATCTTATGGACCTGTAGATTGAAGCTTCAATAGTACTTGAACAATTAACTAAACTTCTTTAATTAAATTATTCAACATCCCTCTCAGACCAAGAGAGGGTGTGGCCACATTGTTTAATCCCTGGAATCAGCCCTTAAGGGAGCAATTTATCTACTTACCTGACATTAGGGAATGAGTGAATTCCGTCTAGTATAGCTATGTTCCCAACTCCCCAATCAGGCGAATCCTCAAAATGGTAGACATATTGAGTTGGCAATCTGGTTACTCTCACCCATGAAAATCAAAGGATCGCCTTCATAGGCAGGAGTTCACAACTCACTCAGGATTCAAATCATGTCACCTATGGTCATCCTGGTGAAATAAGTCTCTACTATTAATGACCTTATATAATGAGAATAGTCATTTCATGGTCCAATCTTATACAAACTCTTTGTATAGGATACCCTCGCTCACATGTCTCCGCATGAATGATCGGGATCAGATCATTTATAGCACTTTACAACACTTATAACATCTACAAAGCGGGTCGTATCCATAGCGTCACCAGGATAAGGTACCCAACCTTATCCATCTACTACAGACCGTTTAGGTTATCATTTAAACATGATCTACCCATATGTCTCTACATACATGTTTAAATTACATAGAATCTTTGTTTATTGGATTGAATGTATGTTCATAAAATAACAATTTGTTTATATAGAATTTACAAACTACAAGAATACAAGAGAGATTTAGGACACCAATCCCAACAATCTCCTACTCATCCTAAAGCTTAGAGAGAAAAATATATAATACAAATAAAGTACAAAATACAATAAACTAGGACATACACTATACCCCAGTAACAACATCATGTAAAAACCCTGAAATAAAACTTGTTAGCATCAATCTGAAAACTCCACTACTCCACTACCTAAACATGTGGAAGAGCCCTTTTGCTCAATCCCTAATAACCTTACTTGAGAAAGAGCCCTTTTGCTCAATTTCATCAACATCGATAACATAGTCATACGTGTTGCTCAATTTCATCAGCGTTGATAACATAGTCATACGTGCACACAGAGCTGAATTGAATCTTGACCATCTTACCATATCTTCGATGTCAAGGATCCCTAACATTATTGAAATCTGGGTACCTTACCATACCTTCGATACCAACATTGGAGTAGGGCTTGTACAAGGCATAAATATTTAAACATTTAAGAACATATCCAGAATACACATTTGAAATGATCATATTTCATTATTTCATATCAACGCATAGTGCCTTGTAAAAATAAAGTATGCATATAAAATTTCCTTGAAAAAATTTTATCATGCGGTAGCATAGACTTACTGTAAACGCAAGCTATACTTCTAAATAACTTCATCATTTAAAAACATGGATCATGCGATCAACACATAAATAAAGCATGCGTTGAGATAATCATGATATAAAAATAGCATGTTAAATTGACTATGCGCTGAAAATCATTTGTAAAAACTTGTCACTCATTGTTTTAAGCTACTTATCCAAGGGGTCTATAGGTCTTTCCTATTTGTGTCTGCCCTAAAATAAGAAAAGATCCCTTGGTCAGTATAATTTGCTCCATTCTAAGCTCAACACATAACTTAATTTCATCGAATACAATTCATCGCATCACAAATAAGTTCAATGCATCATAAACCATCTTCGTTGCATCAGCTATTCTTAGCCCTCTTACCTTATAAATTGGCTAATATTTGAAAATCCTTCCTCAAGGTGTTCGAATAAGCACTGAAGCACCTTCTTAGCCTATGTGATGAACGTCTGCTATGTGACGTACTCCAAGTGCCTTTGTTGCCGTTGTTGTGAACTGACTATGCTCGTATGCGTTAATACATAACATCACTTGGTCAGCTACTTGCTTGTTCTCGTATGCAGCTGCCTGCTTAATCATTCACAACATCATTCAAATTTTCAATCTTTCGAATTTCATAACTTAATTCCAATGTTCATTTAACTAAACTCCCTTCAATGAAATTGCTCATACACATCTTAACTTTCACTTACCTTAGTAGTCGAGCGTTATTTCCCTTGAGTTGATCGAAATTCCTCCAACCTTCCTTTCAACTTGTCGAAAAAATCTTCAACTTTCAAACAGTCTCCTTTGTTCAATCTATTTATACTTAGGCTTGCATAAGAAATTTGCTTAATAAAATGCCACCTAGCATACTTATCTTCCCAATGACGTCTACATGACTGCTACCTGGCCTGCTTACCTATTAATTAAGCTAAACTTTGATAGAATAGACATACAAAAAATATAAGCAAACAGAATCATTAAGTACTCTAATTATACTTAATTTGAGTTCAAAGCATGCTAAAAACAATTTTACAAAGAAGAGGGTTTCATTGTATGCCTTTATAGAATCACTTCAATTCCTTGCTAAATTCTACGAATTGGTTCTCCAAAACTCTAGTAGACTACCAAGAGAGTCTTCTTTACTATTCTAGCCTTGGATTGAGTAGTGGAAACTTAAGGTTGAGATAGATTGGACAAAGTATTGGAGAGAGTTTTAAAGTTGAAGAGTTTTCTGCATAAATTTCTTAAATTTCAGCATGCATTACCTTTATTCACAGAAGTTCGAGGCTTTTATTAAGTTAATACATGCAAACATTCACTCAATCAGCTAACAGACACTTCAATTAGCACTAAATGAGTGGCCTAGGTGTTGAAAATGGTATAAATCCACTAACAAGATCAAATCTTGTATAATTCCACTTTCAAATTCATTTTTCAATTTTTAATTTAATTCAAATTAAGAATAATTTAAAAACTTAATTCAATTTCCATAAATTGAATTTATAACATGAAAAAATGATTTTAATTTTAATTAATTAATTAAACAAATTTAACTAATTAATTAATTAGTAATTTAATATTAAATATTAAATTAATAAAACACCCTAAATTTAAACATGAATCCCTATGCATGTAAATTATATTTAAATCAATATTAAATATTTTAAACCCTCAAATTTACGTTTAATTTCAATAAATTAATCGTTTAATTATATCAAATATAATTATCCAAACCCTAAATTGAATTTGAACATTTCAAATTCAAACCCTAATTCCAAATTTGAACACTTCAAATTTGTTCAATTTTCTAGGTGTAAAGTTTATGAGCTAATTGAGGGACCTTATAGACCTACAAATTTTGAGCCCTAACGATTTGAGATTAATTGGCTAAACTCTTTAAACCTAATTATCTAATATTTGTTAACCATCGAGACATACCATTATAGCTCGATGGTTACACTCTCCTCACTGTGGATATATTTTTATCCATTTGATTTTACCATAATCAGTAAGTCGATCCTTCACAGGTCATTTGTATTTATATGTAGGTGAAAAATTACCATTTTACTCCTGTAAATACATCTTGCTCCTTAAGCTCCCATTGATCCTTTATTGAACAATTAGTTTATAGTAAACCATGTCCCTCTCGTCCATGAGAGGGCATGACCCCTTTGTTCAAGACCAGGAATCAGTACTTAAGGGAACAACCTATCTGCTAATCCTAAAACGGGTAGGAGCGAATTCCATCTTGCAGGACTATGTCTCCAGCTATCTATTTGGTCTTATCCCCAAAATTGAAGGCTTGTTGAGAAGTGTTGTTGAACTGCTCTCACCTATGCAGATCAAATGATAATCCCGAATAAACAGGAGTTCATAGTTATCTCAGGATTAAGATCGAGTTACCTTAGGTCATCGAATTGAAATAGCCAGTTTTAATAGTAAATGGTCATTATAAAAAGAAAGTGACTATTTCGTGGTCCAGTCTATGCAAAAATCTCTTTTGCAGAGGATGCCACCACTCGTATGTCTCCATATGACTGATTTTGGGATCACGAGGCCACATCCATAGTGTCCCCAGGACAAGGTACCCAATCTCATCCAAATACTTATAGACCTTTTTGGCTATATACTATAACTTGATCCTCTAGTGGGTTATTAACATATACAAATATATAATGTTGAGAAAATAGAATATACAATAAACTAGGGCATCTATATACTCTTGACATTCTCCCACTTGCCCTAGATTGATTAAGCTCGTAGTCCCAGTCCGACTAGGTGACCTTCAAACACTTTAGCTGTGAAGGCCTTCGTAAATGGATTAACAAGATTATCGGAGGCTATTTTCATGACTATCACGTCTTCTCTATGTACTATCTCTCAGATGAGATGGTACTTTCTTTCGATGTGTTTTCCACGTTTATGGCTCATCGGTTCCTTTGAGTTCGCAATTGTTCCACTGTTATCATAATACAGGGTGATCGGCAGATGCATATTTAGAACCACATCCAAATCTATCAGGAACTTATTGAGCCATACTACTTCTTTAGCTGCTTCACATGCAGCTACATATTCAGCCTCCTTCATGGAATCGACAATACAACTTTGTTTGATGCTTCTCCACAATATTGCTCCTCTGTTGAAAGTGAATACTAATCCTGAAGTAGATTTTCTAGAATCTACACTAGTCTGAAAATCAGAATCAGTGTATCTCATAAGGATCAAATCCTTAGGACCATACACGAGCATATAGTACCTTGTTCTCTGAAGATACTTGAGGATATTCTTAACACAAGTCCAGTGGTTATGTCCAAGGTTGGACTGAAACCTACTAACAATTCCAACTATAAAGCATGTGTCAGGATGTGTACATAACATAGCGTACATCAAGCTCCCGACTCTAATGCATAAGGAACTCTTTTCATTTCCTCAACTTCTTGAGGTGTCTTAGGACACTGTTCCTTAGATAAATGAATTCTGTGTCTAAAAGGTAACATACCCTTTTTAGAATTTTGCATGTTATATATTGACAACATCTTGTCAATATAAGATGCTTGAGATAATGCTAGTGTTCTTTTCTTGCGATTCCGAATAATTTAAATTCCAATAACATATTGTGCGTCTCTCAAATATTTCATTTGAAATTGCGATGCTAGCTAGCTGTTTACGTCATCAAGGAATCTTATCTCATTCCCAATGAGCAAGATATCATCAACATAAAGGACCAAGAAAGCTACAGTCTTGTTGACTATCTTCTTGTTTGTTCAAAGCCATAAGATTTTATCGCAGTCTTAAACCTCATATTCCAGGATCGAGATGTCTGTTTTAATCCATAAATGGATCTATTAAGCTTGCAATCTTTTTGCTCCTGACTTTGTTCAATAAACCCTTCTGGTTGAGACATGTAAATACTTCCATCAAGATAACCATTCAAAAAGGTTGTCTTGACATCCATTTTCCAGATTTCATATTCATAGTAAGCAACAATGGATAAAAGTATTCTAATCGATTTAATCATGGCAATAGGAGAAAAGGTTTCCTCATGGTCTACCCCTTCTCTTTGGGTAAAATCTTTTGCCACGAGTTTGGCTTTATAGGTCTACAACTTACCAGTTTGGTCTCATTTTCTCTTGTAGATCCACTTACAACCAACAGTTTTACCCCATCCGGTTGATCTACAAGTTTCCAAACATAATTGAAGTACATCGACTCCATTTCTAAGTTCATGGCTTCTGACCATCGATCTCTATCTACATCATCCATTGACTGTTTAAAGGTTAATGGATCCTCTAAGCCATCATCAGGTATGATGACATGAGTTTCTATTAAACCCACATTGCGATCTGGCTGTTGAACAACCCTCCCACTACGTCGAGGCATTCTCATCTCATGAGAAGGATGTGATAAAGGAACAACTCTTGTTGAAGAACCAGTTTGATCAACAAATCTTGTTGATTTATCTTTAGATTCTTTTGATATCTCATCTAATACTAGTTTACTGCGAGGTTAAAGATTTCTAATGTGATCCTCTTCTAAGAATGTGGCATTTGTCTATTACCTTATCTTCTTGAGGATCATAAAATAACCCATATTTTATTTCTTTAGAGTATCCTATAAATAGGTATATTTTTAACGTCGTTCCAACTTTTTAGGATTTTGTACCAACATGTGTGTCGGGGCATCCCCAAATTCTGAAGTGACGTAAACTACCTTTACGTCTTCTTCATAGCTCAGACGGTGTTTCTAAAACACTTTTTAAGGGAACCATATTCAGTATATGTACAACAGCTTATACTGCATACTCCCAAAATGACTGAGGTAACTGGGCATAACTCATCATTGAATGAACTATGTCTAACAAGGTTCAATTTTTCCTTTCTGCTACACCATTCTATTGTGGTGTACCAAGTACTGTGAGTTGGGATTGGATTCCATGTTCTACTAAATAATTCTAGAATTGTAAATCCATATACTCACCACCTCAATCTGATTGAAGTGTTTTTATCCTTTTCCTTAGTAGGTTCTCAACCTCAGTCTTATATTCTTTGAACTTTTCAAGAGTCTCAGACTTTTGATGCATTAGGTAAACATAACCATATCTGAAATAGTCATCAATGAAATTGATATAATATTCAGATCCTCCCCGAGCTTTGACATTCATCAGACCACCAAGGTTGGAATGTATAAGTTCTAGAGGTTCTTTGGCTCTAAGAACTTTTTCTGAAAAAAAAAAAAAAAAAAAAATCTTTTAGTCATTTTGCTCTCAAGAATGGTTCACATTGAGGTAAAGATCTGTCTTATAAATGATTTAGATGACCATTTTTAACCAATCTCTCAATCTTATTGAGATTGATTTATGTGACCAAGTCTTAAGTTCCAAATATAGGCGTTAGAAGAAATCTTTCTTTTCTTATTTTGAGTTTCTACTGTTTTAAACATCTCTATATTTAAAATGGCTTTTGTCACAGTTGGTTTTAATATATACAAGTTATTTTCAAGTTTAGCTGTACACATTTGAATACCTTTTGAACTAATGAACATTTCATTTATATCAAAAGTGACTTTATACATATGGTCCAGCAAACAAGATATAGAGATTAAGTTTCTTTTCATTTTAGGTACAAAATATACATTTTCAAGTAAAATGTAAAAATCTCCAAAAAATAACTTGATATCTCCCACTGCTTCTGCTAAAATGACTTCACATGTTCCCACCTTGAAAGCCATTTCATTTTCTGATAACTGCTTCCAACAACTAGTTTCCTGTAAGAAAGTGCAGATGTGATTAGTGGCGCCTGAATCAGTATCCAGGTTAAGTGAGAACTTTCCACTAAACATGTTTCTATAATAAGTAAATCGAATTTACCTTGATTTTCCTTTTCAACTTTCTTCTCCGCAAGATACTTAGAGCAATTTTGTTTCCAATGCCCATCAACGTTGCAATGGAAACATTTTTCTTTCAAAAATTTTGTCTTGCTTTTATTATCATGAGACTGTTTCTTCCCTCTTCCCTTTTTCTTCATCTAGATAATTTTATCCTTTGAAGATCCAGACTTCTTTTCAAAGGGCCTTGAACTGGATGAAGCACCCTTCTGAAATTTTCTTTGGGAAACAACATTTGCTTCCCCTTCCTTATTTTCATTTAAAGATTGGTAAGTCTAGAGTTCATTGAGAAGAGTCGTCAAGTTGTAATCAATCTTATTCATTACAGCATTTGTACGAAAAGTTAGAAAACTCTTCAGAAGAGATTCCATTATCATACTAATTTGGCTCTTCTCATCTATGACAGCCCCGTTTGCCTCCGCTATATTGAAGTGGACTATCATGTCTAGGACATGTTCTCTAACAGAGGTCCCTTTCTTTATACGTAAATTATAAACGTATTTAATAGCATCGTGTCGTGCCAATAAGAACGACTGTACAAACATCCCTTGCAACACCTCCATGATCTCTCTTGCAGTGACCATGGTTTCATGCTTTTTGGTAAGTATATCAGATATGCTTTCCAAAACGTAGGCTCTGGCTTTTTCATTTACTTGGATCCATCTATCAATGATATCTCAAACATTTTGGGTTGCGTTAGGATTGGGAAGAGGAGTACGTTCCTCCGTTAAAACAAATCTCAAATCATTAACTACTAGTATTGTGTTTATGTTCGACTTCCAATTCGAATATCCCTCTCCAATGAATTTGTCGGAAGCTAAAAGTTGTATAATCAAGTTTGACATGCTGAAACATAAACAAAATCTATGAGTAAATTGCATTTAAATCCAATTTTAGCAAAAGTAATAAAGTACCCGTATTTCTTTATTTATTTACAACGATACTTTAATGAGTTAGAATAGAAGCTACCGAGGGGCAATCAAATACTCCTTCGCTAGAGCAAGAAAACCTAGGAACTTTTAATATATACATAATAACTTTTATTCCTATAGTCATTTAGTTACCATTTTTGGTCAAAACTTACTAACACTTAGTAATTCTTGTAAGTGTGACCCTCCATTTTTAGATTCCATAGAACGGTATGAATATTCCCCCGAATAGGAAGACAATGTCTAAACCGAAACTAAAAATCTTATACATTTCTAAAATTTGGGTGATCTCCGTAAAAATGACTAGTTAACGGCGCCTAAAAATGACAATAGGGAAACATAGGAATCTCATGGTTCAAACTAATGGAAGAGACCGTAGGATATGTTGACACATTTCCTGCACCTACTTACTATGAACTACTTCTTTTATTCACCTTGATATTGACCCATGCAAACACTTTCCGAATGAAGCAGTTGCGATAAAAGTGACATGAAGTCGAGCATGGATCTCACAATGTGAACTCTTAGGGATGCGAGAGCTAAAAATAATATATCGTATATATTGTTAATCTTCCACTGAAGTGTTCTATATATTTGGGTATCTCTTTTACTTAGGTATATTTCGGCTAAAAAAAATCCTAAATCTATGTAGTTTATCCAAGTTTAACATTTATATTTTGATTTTAATCTACAATGTCTAAGTGATAAAACGATGTTGGGATTGGTGTTCTAATTCTCCCGAAGTCTCGTTGTTTTGTAAAGATATACATTGTTCAATGAATAAAATAAGTGTTATTTAATTCTGGCATTTACTCATATCCAATAAACAAAGCTCCTTGGTTATCTTATGGAACTTAAGCACGTATATGTGATATACAAGTGGATCATGCCTTACGTGATAACCTAAATAGGTCTGTAGTATAAGGATTAAGGTAGGATACCTGATCCTGGTGACACTACGGATACGACCCGCTTTGTAGAGGCTTGCAAGTGTTGTAAACTACTACAGATGGTAGATTCTGACCATTCATATGGAGACGTGCGAGCGGGGTGTCCTATACAAAGAGTTTGTAAAATACCTGTACCACGAGATGACTAGACTCTGTATATAACATCGTTGATACTAGAGACTTGCATCTCACTTAAACGACCATAGGTGACACGACCTCAATCCTGAGTGTTTTGAGAACTTCTGCCTTTGAGGGCGATCCTTTGATTAGTATGGGTGAGAGTGGCCAAATTGCCAACTCAACATGCCTACCTTTTTGGGGACTTGTCTGATCTAGGAGCTAGGAACTCAATCCACAAGATGGAATTCACTCCTTTCCCGAAGCAGGGATAAGTAGAGAGATTGCTCCCTTAACAAAAATTCTGGGGCTTGAACATAGTGGCCACAACTTCTCTTTGGAAGAGAAGACTCAGTCATAGTAGGACTATGACTTATGTTCATTAGAGGGATCAATGGTACTTAAGGAGATAGATGTAACTACAGAGGCATAACGGTTATTGGCCTAGGTGTACTTACGAGCGATCTGTGAAGGGTTGTCGCACTGCTCATTGGTTAAGATGGACACATAATATATCTGTGATAAGGAGAGTTTAGCTGTCGGTCTTTAGTGGAGTGCCTGACAGTTAACGGATGTTGGATCCCGTGACTAAAGAGATTAGTCAGTTATTCACGAACCGTTGGTGCTTCGAGCTACAGGTCCATGAGATCCTCTTGATAGCTCAATGGATTCAGTTGAGAATCAGTTCTTGATGTTGATTTGAAATGTTCAAATTGACAAGAGGTATTTTGATTACATATGATATAATCGGTATGATGTAAAAAGGATACATCTAGTGGAGGATTTGATGTAAATGGAATTACATTAAGTACCATGGAATAGAAAAAGAACTATGGTTTATATGTTTCATGAGATGAAATAATAAAGCTATAGATTATAAATATAGTATGATAAGTTGGTTATCATTTATGTTTATAATAATATTAATTATTGGATAATTAATTCTTTTTTCTTTAAATAACCAAAGTAGTGGGTGGTTATTGAATCATGGTAACTGTGAGTTTAAAGAAAAATGGTTTTCCTTTTTTTTAAAAAAAGATTGACAAAACGATTGAAAAAAGTTTTTGAGTTTTCTTTCCGCGCAAAAGAAACTCACGAAGTTGTCAAGTAATTTCAGATTTACTAAACGACGATTGGACGAGCTAAACGATTGTGCAATGGTGAGTTAAACGATCATGCAGTATTTACTAAATGATCGCATAGCTTTGCTAGACGATCGCTAGCCAAAGTAAACGATCGTGTAGAGTCTGAAGGCGATAGACCGAGCTAAACGATGAGTTAAATGATCACATAGATTTTGCTAGACGATCGCTTAGCTTTATCTAAACGATTGGGCATCGACCTATACGATAGGTCTCCGCCATCTCCACTTGCCCCGTCGTGTACGATCGGTGTTTCCTCCGTTCATCTGCCTCATACCAAGTTTGAATAAAGCCCACCCTCTGGATTCTCACACCGAGAATACCAAGGTCGCTTTGTTGGTGGTGTCAGACTCAACTCGACACCATCGAGGTTTTCTGAGGCCGTTCATGGTGCTGTGGAGGCTTTTCGTGTTGCTGAGGAGTTCATGACCGAGGTGATCATTGAGGACGAGCGCAAAGTGTTCGTGCTATGTTTGTTGCTGTTTGTTATGGTCGTGTAGATCGAGCGTTCGAAGTTGCTGTTGTTCGAGCGATCGTGCGCAACTGAGCATGGAGACGCTTCTGCCATTGTGCGCAGAGTTTGATCTCTTTATGCATTTATTGTTCATGTTGTAATTTCTGCATTTGAATTGTATAATTGCTTGTTAGAAGTCGACTATAAATGTATTGGTCATTCATGATTGTGATTTGGAATAGTCTTGTTCTACATTTGAAATCTTATTTCTATAAAGTATTTATTGCAATGTAAATGTACTGCAATGTAAATGTACTGTCTCTTTTGATGTGAATAAAGTGTTTATTCATAAAGATGGTGTTTTTATTTGCACAGCAAATCTGGAATTGAATTTATATATGCTAAGGCCATTAGCCATTAATTCCGTCCTTAATAACTAAATGTTCAGAACTGTCGTAACTCAATCAAAACGTCGAAGAATTTCTCCAAAAGAAAATGCCCAACTTTGGCATCTAAGTTTAGGGCACATCAATCTCAATAGGATTGAGAGATTGGTGAAGAATGGTCTTCTAAGTGAGTTAGAAGAAAATTCGACTTGTGGAAAAGAGTTATAACCACGTAGAAGGAGTCGACTATGAGGAGACTTGCTCGCCTGTTGCCATGTTAAAGTCGATCTGAATCCTCCTATCCATTACAGCTTATTATAATTATGAGATTCTGGCAATTGGACGTCAAAACGGCCTTTCTGAATGGAAATCTTAAAGAGATCATTTATATGGTGTAGCCTGAGGGATTCATAGCCTAAGGTCAAGAGTAAAAGGTTTGCAAACTGAATCGGTCTATTTGTGGATTGAAACAAGCGTCTCGATCTTGAAACATATGGTTTGATACTCAATCAAGTCGTATGGCTTGGACCAAAACATTGATGAATCTTGTGTCTACAAGAAGATCATCAACGCTTCAGTAGCCTTCTTAGTGTTGTATGTAGACGATATCCTACTCATTGGGAATGATGTAGGTCTACTGACTACAGTTTAGAACTGGCTAGTGACCCAATTCCAAATGAAAGATTTGGGAGAGGCTCAGTTTGTTTTAGGTATACAAATCTTTTGGGATTGTAAGAACAAAGTGCTAGCACTGTCTCGACATCATACATTGACAAGATGTTGCTCAAGTACTCAATGCAGGACTCCAGGAAGGGCCTACTGCCGTTCAGGCATGGAGTCACTTTGTCTAAGGAAATGTGTCCTAAGATGCCTCAAGAGGTTAAGGAGATGAAACAAATCAGTCTATCCCAGGCCATTTTTATGTTGCTGACCCGTTTACGAAGGCTCTCACGACTACAGTGTTTGAGGGTCACCTACGGAGCATGGGTCTATAGGATCGCCTGCAGCTAGACTAGGGCAAGTGGGAGATTTTCTTGTACTGGGCTTTTATGCCCTAGTTTATTATTTTGTACTAAGTTTTTTTTGTACACGCCACTTCACTTTAGGACAAGTGAGAGGGCGGTCCTTTGATTTGTACGGGTGCAATGGCCAGGTCGCCGGTTCAAACCTACCATTTTGGAGATTCGTCTGATTTGGGAGCTGGGAACTCAACTACACAAGATAGATTTCACTTCTTCCCCGAGGTAGGGGTAAGTAGATAGATGGCTCCCTTAAGGACTGATTCCGGGGCTTGAATGATGTGGCGCCACACATCTTCTCTTGGCCCGAGAGGTGTTCACACATAGTTGGTTTATGTTGTATTGTTCATTAGAGGAATCAGTGGTACTTAAGGAGTGAGATGTAACTACAGAGGCAAAACGGTAATTTGGCCAAGCTATATTTACGAGCATCTATGAAGGTTCATCGTACTCATGATTGGTTATATCTGATGGACACAGAAATATATCTGTGGTAAGAAGAGTTCAACGGATGGTGGATCTCGTGGCTAAAGAGTTTAGTCAACTATTCACGTACCGTCAGAGCTTCGAGCCACAGGTCTATTAAGTCCCCTAGGTAGCTTGGATAAAGTCAAGAACCAGTATTTGGGTTAATTTGAAATGTTCAAATTGACAAGAGGAAGTTCAATTATATATGATATAATTGGCTAAATATATGAGATACATTATTTTGGATGAAATTAGATATAAATATGATTTATATCAAGTAGAGAAGAAAATACTATAGTAGATATGTGATATCAAACTATAGGTTATAAATATAATATGATTATATTTATTAATTAATTAATTGATTGATTATATGATAATTAATCCTTTTTCCACGTTCGGACGTGGTTAGTGGGCAACGTTGGTTATGGTAACCGATGGGTTAAAATGAAAAAGGTTTTCATTTTTGAATCATTCATTTGATCACCGGTCGATCGCCCAACAGAATTGTGAAGTGCGCGTTGGTGAAAGAAAACGATCGCTCGAGAGCCTATACAATAGCGTTCTCCACCTAAACGATCGTATACCTCACGCATAAACAATTGCACACTATCGCCTAGACAATCGGGTAGCTTCTCTAAATGATCGTATAATGTGCCGATTTAGCTACACGATCGTATACCTTTTCCTCAATGATCGTTCAGCAAATCCTACTCGATCGTGTAGCTCCTCTATGCGATAAGCACTTCTACTATACGATAGTGTTGTTTTCTCTCCCACTTGCTTATCGCCTACACGACTCGTTTCTCCTCCGTCCTCTACCAAATTCACCAAAGCCCACCCTTTGGGTTTTACCTCCGAGAATACCTGGGGCTCATTAGTGGTGGTGTCATCCCCGTTACGGCGTTCGTGTTCGCGTTGATCGTGCTATTGCAGTTGACATTCCCACCGGGCGTTGGTAGATCTATTGGAGGGTTCCGCTGCGTTGGAGTTCTAAAGTTTGAAGATAGTCTTCAACTGGTATGGAACTATATCCCATATGATTTTGTTTGTTCTTAGCATGCCGATAATTAGATTTATTTGCATAACTGTATGTGATGAATGTTTATTATTATATTTCAGTCACGGTAAGATCGAAGTAATCCGAACGCGCTAGGTATGAGATCCTTCAGTTTTGTTTTACAATGGGTATTTATTTAAAACCTAACGTAGGTCAATGTGTTTTTCTTTTCAGCAACTTGTTAGTATTTCCGTTTAAAGCTTTTAAAAATGACTGACTACTTACAGTGGAAAGAATCGTGTGAAATGAATTTCGTGGCAAATGACCTCCATCCCACAAATCTCCAAAAAAGGAGACAAGACAGTAAATATGATTTATTGGTCTAGGAAACATGTCTAGTAGAGAATGATGATTCTTCCTGGATCCTAGATTCAGGTATTACCAATCATGTCAGTTCCCCTTACCAAGCATTTAGTTCCTGGCAAACGTTGCCACAGGGAGAAATGACTCTTTGAGTCGGTACTGGTGAGGTTGTTTCAGCTGTTGCTGTAGGCAGGCTAAAGTTATTTGTTGATAAGAAATGTTATTTGTTACTGGATAATATTTTTATAGTTCCTCATATTAAGAGGAACTTAATCTCGGTTTCTTGTCCCATTGAATAAGGCTATACCATCTCCTTTTTTGAGAATAAATTGTTTATTTTCAAGAATGGAATGGAGATTGGTTATGGTTCAATGGAAAATAACTTATATGTACTAAGGTCGTTTTTCATAAAAGCCTTGTATAACACGAAATGTTCAGTACGGCGACAATAGTTAAAAGACCAAAGGTTTCTCAAAAGAAAATTCCCATCTTTGGCATCTTAGGTTAGGTCATATCAACCTCAATAGGATTGAGAAGTTAGTGAAAAGTGGACTTCTAAAGAGTTTAGAAGAAAACTCTTTGCCGGTATGTGAATCATGCCTCGAAGGCAAGATGACCAAATGACCTTTTACTGGAAAAGGTTACAGAGCCAAGGAAGCCTTGAAGCTTGTATATTCAGACCTCTGTGGTCTGATGAATGTTAGAGCTCGAGGTTGGTATGAATATTTCATCTATTTCATAGATGATTATTCAAGGTTAGGGTATCTCTTCCTAATGCAACATAAGTCTGAAGCCCTTGACAAGTTCAAGGAGTGTAAGGCTCCAGTTGAAAACTTGTTAGGTAAGAAGATAAAAACACTATGATCTGATCGTGGTGGAGAGTATATGGACCTCCAGTTCCAGAACTATATGATAGAACATGGGATTATGTCCCAACTTCTGGCCCCTGGTACACCTCAGCAGAATGGTGTATCAGAAAGGAGAAATAGAACCTTGTTGAACATGGTTCGATCTATGATGAGTTATGCTCATCTTCCAGACTCATTTTTGGGGTTATGTAGTGCAGACTGCATGTTATATCCTGAACAACGTTCCCTCGAAAAGTGTTTCTGAAATACCTTTTGAGTTTTGGAAAGGCTGTAAAGGTAGTTTACGCCACTTCAGGATTTGGGGTTGTCCGGTACATGTGCTAGCGACTAACCCGAAGAAGCTGAAACCACATTCGAAGGTTTTCTCTTTGTGGGCTACCCCAAGGAAACGAGAGGACGATACTTCTATGATCCAAGTGAGAATAAAGTGTTTGTTTCCACTAATGCTATCTTCTTGGAAGAATACCACATGAGGGATCATAAGCCACAAAGTAAGCTCGTTTTACATGAGATCTCAAGTGAGACTGAGACTACTGAGGGTTCAACAAGAGTTGTTGAGGTCAAGACGTCTAGTAAGCCAGCTCAAGAGTTGAGACTACCTCGACGTAGTGGGAGAGTTATGAACCCACCGGATCGCTACATGGGTTTGACTAAAGCCCAAAACGTCATTACGAATGATAAAGTTGAGGATCCGTTGTCTTTTAAGAAAGCAATGGAGGATGTTGACAAAGATGAGTGGGTTAAGGCCATGAACTAGGATATGGAGTCTATGTACTTCAATAACGTCTGGGAGCTTGTTGATCCACTTGATGGGGTTAGACCTATTGGGTGTAAGTGGATCTATAAGCGAAAAAAGGTGTAGATGGAAAGGTGCAAATCTTTAAGGCTAGACTCGTGGCAAAGGGTTATACCCAGGTTGAGGGAGTTGACTATGAGGAAACTTTCTCTCTTGTTGTCATGCTAAAGTCTGTCCGGATTCTCCTGTCCATGGCCACATTTTATGATTATGAAATATGGCAAATGGACGTCAAGATTGCCTTTCTGAATGGTAATCTTGAGGAGACCATCTATATGACTCAACCACAGGGGTTCGTAGTTCTAGATCGAGAGAAAAGAGTTTACAAGCTTAATAGATCCATTTATGGGCTGAAACAAGCATCTAGATCTTGGAACATCAGATTTGACACTGTTGTCAAGTCGTTTGGCTTTGACTAGAACGTTGATGAGCCTTGTGTTTACAAGAAGATCATCAACAGCTCAGTAGCTTTCCTGGTATTGTATGTGGATGATATCCTACTCGTTGGGAATGATGTAGGGTATTTGACTGACATTAAGAATTAGCTAGCTACCTAGTTCCAAATGAAAGATTTGGGTGAGGCACAGTATGTTCTCGGGATCCAGATTATTCGGGATCGCAAGAAGAAACGGTTAGCCCTGTCTTAGGCATCGTACATTGATCAAATGTTGATCAGGTACAGGATGCAAGATTCCAAGAGGGGTTTATTACCCTTCAGGCATGGAATCATTCTGTCTAAGGATCAATGTCCTAAGACAGCTCAAGAAGTTTGTTGTATGCAATGTTGAATCATTCTCCCTATGCTTCTGCTGTAGGAAGCTTGTTGTATGCAATGTTGTGTACCAGACCTGACATTTTCTATGCAGTAGGGATTGTCAGCCGGTATCAGTCCAATCCAGGATTTGATCACTGGACGGTGGTCAAGACAATCCTCAAGTATCTTTGGAGAACGAGGGTCTACCTACTTGTGTATGGAGCTACGAATTTGATCCTTACAGGATACAACGTTGTTGATCCCTTTACAACGACCCTCACGGCTAAAGTGTTCGAGGGTCACCTGGAGATTCTGGGTCTGCGGGACTTGTGGCATCTTGTCTAGGGCAAGTAGGAGATGATACTGGGGTATGCCCTAGTTTATTGTATATTGTAAATGTTTATATTGTATTGTACATTAGTCTCCCGAGTCATTAGGATAAGTGGAAGATTGTTGAGATTGGTGTCCTAATTCTTCTGGAGTCTCGTTGTTTTGTAAAGATATACATTGTTCAATAAATAAAATAAGTGTTATTTAATTATGGCATTTACTCATATCCAATAAACAAAGCTCCTTGGTTATCTTATGTGAACTTAAGCATGTATATGTGATATATAAGTGGATCATGCCTTAGATGATAACCTAAATAGGTATGTAGTATAAGGATTAAGGTGGGATACCTGATCTTAGTGACACTACAGATACGGCCCGCTTTGTAGAGGTTTGCAAGTGTTGTAAACTACTACAGATGGTAGATCCTGAGCATTCCTGTGGAGACGTGTGAGCGGGGGTGTCCTACACAAAGAGTTTGTATAAGACCTGGACCACGAGATGACTAGACTCTGTATATAACACCGTTGATACTAGAGACTTGCATCTTACCTAAACGACCATAGGTGACACGACTTCAATCCTGAGTGTTTTGAGAACTCCTGCCTTTGAGGGTGGTCCTTTGATTAGTATGGGTGAGAGTGGCCAGATTGCCAACTCAACATGCCTACCTTTTTGGAGACTTGTCTGATCTGGGAGCTGGGAACTCAATCCACAAGATGGAATTCACTTCTTTCCCGAAGCAGGGATAAGTAGAGAGATTGCTCCCTTAAGGGCTGATTCCGAGGTTTGAATATAGTAGCCACAGCTTCTCTTTGGAAGAGAAGATTCAGTCATTCNAGAGATTGCTCCCTTAAGGGCTGATTCCGAGGTTTGAATATAGTAGCCACAGCTTCTCTTTGGAAGAGAAGATTCAGTCATTCACTTCTTTCCCGAAGCAGGGATAAGTAGAGAGATTGCTCCCTTAAGGGCTGATTCCGAGGTTTGAATATAGTAGCCACGACTTCTCTTTGGAAGAGAAGATTCAGTCATTCACTTCTTTCCCGAAGCAGGGATAAGTAGAGAGATTGCTCCCTTAAAGGCTGATTCCGAGGTTTGAATATAGTGGCCACAGCTTCTCTTTGGAAGAGAAGATTCAATCATAGTAGGACTATGACTTATGTTCATTAGAGAGATCAATGGTACTTAAGGAGACAGATGTAACTATAGGGGCATAACGGTTATTGGCCCAGTTGTACTTACGAGCGATCTGTGAAGGGTTGTCGCACTACTCATTGGTTAAGATGGACACATAATATATCCGTGGTAAGGAGAGTTCAGCTGTCGATTTTTAGTGGAGTGCCTGGAAGTTAGCAGATGGTGGATCCCGTGACTAAAAAGTTTAGTCAGTTATTCACGTACCGTTGGTGCTTCGAGCTATAGGTCCATGAGGTCCCCTTGGTAGCTCAATGGATTCAGTTGAGAATCAGTTCTTGGTGTTGATTTGAAATGTTCAAATTGAAAAGAGGTATTTTGATTATATATGATCTAATCAGTATGATGTACACGATACATCTAGTGGAGGATTGATGTAAATAAAATTTACATTAAGTACCATGGAATAGAAAAAGAACTATGGTTTAATGTTTCATGAGATGAAATATTAAAACTATTGGTTATAAATATAGTATGATAAGTTGGTTATCATTTATGTTTATAATAATATTAATTATTGGATAATTAATTCTTTTTCTTTTAAATAACCAAAGTAGTGGGTGGTTATTGAATCATGGTAATCGTGAGTTTGAAAGGAAAATGGTTTTCCTATTTTAAAATGAAGTTTGACAAAATGATTGGAAAACGTTTTTGAGTTTTCTCTCCGCGCAAAGAAACTCACGATGTCGTCAAGTGAATTCAGATTTACTAAACACGATTGGGCGAGCTAAACGATCGTGCAATGGCGAGCTAAACGATCGTGCAGTATTTACTAAACGATCACATAGCTTTGCTAGACGATCGCTGGCCCAAAGTAAACGATCGTGTAGAGTCTATGGGCGACAGACCGAGCTAAATTTGAGCTAAACGATCACATAACTTTTGCTAGACGATTTCTTAGCTTTATCTAAACAATTGGGCATTGACCTATACGAAAGGTCTCCGCCATCTCCCACTTGCTCAGTCGTGTATGCGATCGGTGTTTCCTCCGTTCGTCTGTCTCATACCAAGTCCGAACAGAGTCCACCCTCTGGATTCTCACACCGAGAATACCAAGGTCGTCTTGTTGGTGGTGTCAGACTCAACTTGACAACGTCGAGGTTTTCTGGAGGTCGTTTAGGGTGCTGTAGAGGTCATTCGTGTTGCTGAGGAGTTCGTGACTGAGGCAATCGTTGAGGATGATCGTGAAGTGTTCGTACTTTGTTCGTTGCTGTGTTGCGGTCATGTAGATCGAGCATTCGAAGTTGCTGTTGTTCGAGCGGTCGTGCGCAACGGAGCGTGGAGATGCTTCTGCCATTGTGCGTAGAGTTTGATCTCTTTATGCATTTGTTGTTCATGTTGTAATTTCTACATTTGAATTGTATAACCGCTTGTTAGAAGTCGATTGTAAATGTATTTTTCATTCATGATTGTGATTTGGAATAGTCTTGTTTCGCTGCTCATGGAAATCTCATATTCGATTTCCTTCAACCATTTTATTACCTCACACCGCTCATGCATGCTCATAAAATCGGTTAACAATGCTCAATAATTCAACTAAAATCCCCAGGTATGAGGTGTTTTGTAAACCATCAACTTAAGTACCTCCAACCTTAGACAGGATAGATCGATTGAGTTTGTAACCGTGTTTTATAAGATAACAACCTATTTTAACTATTAAAACAAGTTGTTATTAAACCTAAGTGAGCATCCATCTTATCTTTGTTATAGATTTTAAATGTCTAACCTATTTTATAACTCTTATAAAAATATAGACATACTATAACATAAACTTAAGCATTCCACACATTAATATAACAATTATATTAATCTTTGAATCGAATTAATCAATATTCGTTAACCATCGAGACATATCACTATAGCTCAATGGTTGTACTCTTCTCACTGTAGATATATTTTTGTCCACTTGATTCAACCATAATCAGAAGTCGATCTCACAGGTCATTTGTATTTACAGCTAGGTCATCTTACTTCTTAAGCTCCCACTGATCCTCTATTGAAAAATTGGTTTATAGTCCAACTAATAAACCATGCCCCTTTCAGTCATGAGAGAGCCAGACACCTTTGTTCAAGATCGAGAATCAGTACTCAAGGGAACAACCTATCTGCTAACCCTAAAACGGGTAGGAGTGAGTTCCATCTTGCAAGACTATGTCCTCAACTGTCTATTTGGTCTTATCTTCAAAATGGGAGGCTTGTTGAGCAGTGCTGTTGAACTACTCTCACCTATGCAAATTAAAAGATAATCCTGAATAAATAGGAGTTCATAGTTAGCTCAGGATTAAGATCGAGTTACCTTAGGTCATCGAATTGAAATAGTCAGTTTTAATAATAAACGGACGTTATTATCATGGTCCGGTCTTATGAGAAAACTCCTTTTCATAGGATGCCTCCATTATGTCTCCATATGAACGATTTCGGGATCACTTCATTTGTATCAGTATACAAAGTAGGCGCATCCATAGTGTCCCCAAGACCTTTTTGGCTATATACTATAACTTGATCCTCTTTTATGTCTCTACATAAAATTAAAGTATTCATACTACAACCATGAATTCGTTTGTTGGATTTACGTAATGCAATTTCAATAACACTTTTATTGAATAAATGCTTCAACAATACTTTTATTGATAAATAGAATATGTTTACATAATTATGAACTACGAGTTTTAGAACATTCCCAACAATCTCTCACTTGGACTAGAACTCCAGTGGGTTACTAATATATACAAATATATAATGTTGAGAAAAGAAAAAATGCAATAAACTAGGGCATCTATATACCCTTGACAAACTTCTCATCTTAACTTCATCGCACAACCTTGCGGTCACTTTAGCCTTTTCCTTTCAACGCATACTTCTACTCATTAGCTTATCCTCTGAGCAACACCTTCAACGCATGATCTTTTGCCGCATCATTTGTTAGCTTAGCCTCCACATTGACATACAAGGTTGGATGCATAATTCTTTCATATTGTTGCATTGTACTTAGCAATAACGTCCCCCCTTATTAGACCTTTGGCCATATAGTTCAACGGAACTGGCCGCGTGGTGCCTCATAGCTCCAATAAATGAAACCCTCCACTTTCTCTAAGTGTTAACTTGTTTTCACTTCACCTGAGGGCTCAACATTCCACACTTAGGATATTTTCTTGCTCTTTTTCCGATTTTCCATTGTGAAACTTCCTAAACACTCTATGCGTCAACTGTGTTTACATCATAAACTCATATACTCGTAACACTAAGACAATTTTCCTTCCCTTAACATTTCAGGCGCATCATTCAATTAATATACTTAGCTTATTTTTCATAAATTTTAATACATACCTTAAACACATAATTAAGAGAACTTAAACCTAATTAACTAGTAAAACAAGTTCAGAGGTTTATAGTTCAAGCCCCAAAATCAGTTCTTAACGGAGCAATTTCTTTACTTACACTAACAGTAGGAAATGAGTAAATTGCTTTTTGTGTAGCTGCGTTCTCAGCTCTCCAATCAGACAAAACCTCAAAGTGTAGGCATATTAAGTTAACGAATTTGGCCACTCTCACCCATATAAATTAAAGGACCGCCTTCATAGGCAGAAGTTCACAACTCACTCAGGATTTAAGACTTACCTATGGTCATCCTGGTAAAATGTAAGTCTCTACTAGCAACGGTGTTATAAAGACAAACTATCCATTTTGTGGTTTGGTCTTATATAAAATCTTTGTATAGGATACCCTTACTCACTTGTCTTCACATGAATGATCAAGATTAAATTATTTGTAGCACTACAACAATTGGAACAACTACAAAACAGATTGTATCAGTAGTATCACTAGGATAAGGTATCCAGCCTTATTTATCTAGTACAATTCATTCAGGTTATCACTTAAACATGATCCGCATGTATGTCTCCACATACATGTAACTTTGAATCTTAGTTTATTGGTTTTTGGGTTAATGCAACTAAATTTCGAATTAAAAAAAAAAACTCTTATTTTATTAGATAAATAAAATATTTGTACAAATACAATTATAAACTACAAGACAACAAAATTTAGGGCATCAATCCCAACAATAAGAACAGAGTGTTGCTTAACTTCTTGAGCAACAAGGGCGAATGCTTTATTACTCAATGGTTCAGGCTCCATCAATAAGAGTTGAGTACAAACCTGATCAAAAGAATCATCCAATCTCATAAGGAAGCACATCACATATTCAGTCTAATAAAATTCAGTTAAGATTTTTACTCCTTCATAAATGCACTTGCCGCAGGTGCATAAGGGACGATAAGAGGCCAATACATACCAAAGGTCTTTAACCGAGTTAAATAAGCAATCACGAAATATTTATTTTGTGTTAAGTTGGACAGATCTCAATGTAATTGAAAAATCCGTGGTCATTTCTTCCTCTGGTAACATTCTTCAAGTTCCTCCTAAATGTCTTTGCCATTGTTAAAATATTGCAAATATTTCCTTAGAATCGAATTAAGAATCCACGCTAGAACAACATGATTACAGATGATCCAAGAATGATATTGGGAGGAATGACGATCTGGTTTGGAAATAGTTCCATCAACGAAGCCAATTTTGTTCTTCATCGTTAGAGCAATAATAATTGATTGACTCCATGAAACATAGTTGTTTTCAATGAGTAGATCTGAAACCAAAAAAAGACTGGTGTTGTCTGTGTGATGAAGGTAGTAGTAAAAGCTTATAAAATCAGTCCAAATCATTCTAAACCAAGTTTAGACATTTCAAAGACATGTGTTTGCTCATTTTATCTAATTTAGGGCATCCCGAGGTCAAAATATCACATAAAGTTCTACTTTTACTAAAGAAAAGTACCAAAATATATAGTAAAAATATGCACTTTTTTACATCAATCACTAGGTCGATCTATAAATACATCATGATAGCTTTGGAAAAAAGTAAGTCCATTTCAATGCTTATAATCTTTGTTTGTTATGCAGATACTCTCTCTAACTTAACCATTGGAGCTGCATGGCAAGCACCATACCAGTTACAGATCTTTCAATCAGGCCACGTTCTTCCCTGAATCACAAATTTACCATTGTTATCACCTGAAGGTTAGGTGTATTTTTCCTTGTCTGAATTTTGGCATCAACAGTTAGTGTCGTCTGTGTAGAAGAAAAAAAATATTATACACATAATCTTCCACCAAATTGCCAAATGATAAGCAGAAGAATGAGAATGCCAATTGAAGCAGAGATGACTTCGATCAGGATCGTCACCCATAAATAATATGGGATGAAGTGTCTCCTCGACCTTAGCCACATAAAGGTCATCTTGAGATGATTAATGAAGCCTGGGAAAAGAGAATGGGTGAATCAAATCCCCATAACCCAAAAAAAAAACAAAAGAATCAGAGGTTTTGAAGCCACAGATTGAAGCAACAAGCAAGGAAGAAGGTAACAGAAGCAAATGAAGCAACCTTTGGATTTTTAAGAAAGGGGAGATGCCAAATTAAAAGGGGTCCACAATTTCATATGGAAGGAACTTCCAGTCCCCTAACAAAGGGGAAGAGGTCGTTCCTTGAATTTTTATGGAAGTGGAGCCTCTATTGAAAGGGGCCCACAATTTCGTAAAAGGAAGAAAGAACAATCAGTCCCCCAACCAAGGAGAAAAAGCCTAGGTCAACCAAGGAAGACACCCAATAAAAGCACTGGAGTCCATTCCTCTCACATAGTAGGATAGTAGGGTAAACACTGAAACTAGAATGAGAGCAAACTAAAAGGAGAGTCTAAACATATTTCTTAAGAGAAACATAAATATATTTGCTTGGTCACATGAGGGTATGTCTAGGATTGATCCTAGCGTACTAGTACATCATCTTTAGTGTAGATAGAGATGTCAAACCAGTAAAGCCAAAGTTGCGTAGATTTAATCAAGAGTAAAACAAGATCATAGCAAGCTCGATAGATAATTTTCTAAAGACAAAATTCATTAGAGAGATCCATTGCCCCCAATGGTTATCTAATGTTGTATTGGTAAAGAAGACAAATGGTAAGTGGTGAATGTGCATAAATTCTACTGATCTTAATAAAGCTCCCGAAGGACAATTTTCTTCTTCCCATAATCGATCAGTTAATAGATGCAACAGTTGACTACGAGATGTTGAGTTTCATAGACATATATTCAGGGTACAACCAAATTATACTGTAAAAATGTGACCTAGATAAGACTTCATTCATTACAAGTAAAGGTCTATATTGTTATACAATCATACCACTTGGGCTTATGAATGGATGAGCTATATATCGAAGGATGGTAAATTATATGTTTGCACCTCTTCTTGGAAAGAATATGGAAATGTACATAGACAATATGTTGGTGAGAAGCATCAAAACTACTGAATATGAGGTCGATCTCAAGGAAGCATTTCAGACCCTTCTCAAATACAAGATGGAGTTAAATCCTATCATGTGTACTTTGGAAGTAACATCAAGAAAGTTCCTGGGCTTTATGGTTCACTAGAGAGGAATAAAAGCTAATCCTAACAAAATTCAAACAATCTTAGGTATGTCCACTCAAACTAATCTCAAACAACTTTAAAGAATCAATGGCAAAATAGTGGCACTGAGTAACTGTAAGATGTTTACCCTTTTCTAAGATTTTCAAAAAGGGATCCCAACTTGAATAGATAGAAGAATGTGACAAATCTTTTTCAAAGTTAAAAACATATTTAATCTATGTATAATTTCACTCCTTACCAAACCTCCTAGGAGACTATCTATTACTCTATTTAGCAGCGTCTGATATTACCTTGAGCTCTTCCCTAGTAAAGGAAGAAAATTTCCATCAACATCAAGTTTACTATATAAGTAAGGCAATGATGGGGGTTGAAATTAGATATCCACGAGTTGAAAAGCTCATGCTTGCCCTAATCATCTCAATGAGGCTACACCCTTATTTTCAAGCACATAGAATTATAGTTTTGACTGACAAAGTACTACAAAAACTTGAGGCATCAGGATGACTAAAAAATGGGCAATAAAGTTGAGTAAGCATGATATTCAAGCCAAGGACATCGATAAAGGGATAGGTAGTGATTGATTTCTTAGTAGAGTTGACCCGAAACCAATACCAAGGCCGAGATTGACCAAGAGAGAACCAGAATTGAAGTTTATTCAATACATTCAACAGATTTACACCACTAGTATATCCATTCCGTTGATGGCTTTTCCAACATGAAAGGGTGTGACATAGAGATTTTGCTAATATCTCATGTTCAGAAGTAATACGAGCACCACCCTCACGGTCAACTTTCAAGCATCAAATATAAGGCAGAATATGAACCACTAATTGCAGAACTAAAATTTTCTAGAGAAATAGATATTTCTAACCTTCCAATCATGAGTGACTCACACCTAAACGTGAAGTAGATAAAAACAAAATACCATGCTAAGAAATAGAGAATGGCATTGATAACACCCAAACTGTGTTATTTTTGTCAGCTTAACTCAAGATTGTTATGGTATTTAATATGTTTAATTGACTATTTTATAGGTATCGAGCAATTAGAAGATAGAAGTGAAGGGACCGAATTCCACAACGGAAGTGAGTGATCGCTTTGCTTTCACTTTTGTTTTGAAAATCATAACACAGAAAGAAGAAAATACAGTAAACAAGATTTACAACATTAACAAGTTAAGCAAAATTATAGGAAAAGAAGAAAGAAATCACCTTTAAAGATTGTCTTCAAGAATTCCAGTAACTTTTTATTCCTCAATGAACCGATCTTCCACGAATAGTATTATGACACCATCAGGTCTTTCCTATTATTCTCTTGGCAAGGATCAATTTGTGGGAACCACCTTCTGAAATAGATCAAAGGGAATTGAATTTTGGAGAGTTTTCACAAAATACTCACTTCTCTATTAAATTCGTTAAGACAGGCGAAGGAGATGAGGAGGAGTTTTTCTCTATAATAACCAACAACACAAGAAAAAACTTCCCCTCTCAAAAAACACCCAATTCACATTTTCTTCATTTAAATTAAATTAAACTAATTTAATTAATTATTAATTAAAATAATTAATAACTAACTTTAATTAATTAATAATTAATTTACAAAATTAAATATCTGATATTTAGTTTACATATTTGAATTTTATTCAAATATATATCTCCCTCATAATCTATATTTTTTTTTAATATGAATCTCATTCATATTAATTTTAAAGCTATAGTTTCAATATGAATCTAATTCATATTAATTATTATTTGAATCTTATTCAAATACAATAAACTTCTTTTATTATAAAGTTTAATTTTGAATCTTATCCATAACTTTATATTATAATATATCTATATACATTATATTAATTGTATCATATATAATTAATGAATATCCCCTTAATAAATTTGAACATTTCAAATTCTTTCAAAACTAATGGTTCATGTTTACCCATTATGAGCTAGCAGGGAACCTAATGAACCTATAGATTAGAAGCTTCAATGATCTAAAATTAATTAATTAAACTCTTTAATTATGTTAATTAACATTCATCAATTGTGGGTCACTCTACTAAAGACCTACAGTTGCACTCTTCGCACTGTAGAATATTTTGCATCCTTGGAATTAACCATTACAAGTAAGTCCATACTTCACAGGTTGTTCATAATTACAGTTGGGCCAAATCATCATTTTACCCCTGTAATTACCTCTTACTCCCTAAGTACCACTAATTCTTCTAATGAACAATCTGTTTATGATTCTACAATAAACCAAGTCCCTCCCAGGCTAATGAGAGGGCAGGTGCCCTTTATTCAAAACCGAGAATTAACACATAAATAAACTGCTCATCTACTTACTTTAGAGGCGAGAAGGAGTGAATTCCATCTTGTATAGTTATTTTTCAACTCCTTGCTTGGACAAGTCCTCAAAATGGTAGGCTTATTAAGTCGGCAAGTCGGGCCACTCTCACCTACACAAATCAAAAGGTTGCCCTCACAGAAAAGAGTTCATAACTCACTAAGGATTGGGATAGAGTTATATATGGTCATCATATGAAATAATAAGCTTTTTAGTCAACAGTATCACAAAGAAAGATTAAATATTTCAGGGTTCGGTCTTATACAATCTTATTGGATGTGATACCTCTACTCACATGTGATAGCACCATAAAAGTGCTATTCTTCCTTGCATAAGTCAGGCTCGTTCGTGGATTTAACATGTTTATTATGCTATTTGATAGATAATTGGGCAAATAAGAGATAATACAGACCATCAAAGTAGAAACGGGACGGAAACGAGTCAAAATGAAGCTCTAGAGCATCAAACATGAAAACGGGAAGGAAAATGACCGAATAATGTGTTAAATATGTTATTTTATAGGTATCAAGTACTTTAGAGGTAGAACCGAGCATTAGGGAGCTAACAAAGTTGAAAAGAACCAAATCGGAGCTCGAATGAAGCAACTAGGTCAAAAGGAAGAAAAGACGTGTGAAATTGTGAAACTGCCACTGGGTAGAGAGCAAAGTTGCGCTCACAGGAAGAGTCATGCCTGAACGAGAGCGCCGTCAAGAGCACGGCTGTACTCTATACTGGCACTATGATAAGAGCGCCACTGCGCTCTCCACCAGTGCAGTGACACTCGACCACTTTTATATAAGCATTTTTCCCAATTTTTTTGCCATTCTCTTCGAGTTTTCAGCCCTCAATCTGATTTCTCCTCTCTTCTTCACCTTTCCTCCATAATTCTTCATTCTTAGAAAAATTTTATGATTGTAAAGCTTATCTTAGACCTATTTCATGGCTAAGGTAAGTAGTTTGCTTAGGTCTAGGTGAAACCCATGGATCTATTGTGAGTGCTTTTTGTGGTTCTTGAATGAGTTTAAATTTCTATGCTTAGATTTATGATTGGATTGATCACCCATCATACCTTTTTTCTAAGGCTAGAGACGAATGTATCGTTGTGTATGAATCTCATTAGGGCAAAAATTCCAAAGCATGCTTGGTTGAATTTCTAAATTGACTAGAGAAATAATTTTTGTGGCGTTGCATTTTATTCAAGAACGCAATCGATTAGTATCTAGGATTTTCCATTTATTAATCGTCTTAGTAAGAACCCGCTAAACTTCTATAGACTAATTGAAAGGTAGAAAGGATGGATGTAAGGTTTTATAAGCACTTGAACCCAATTAATAGAGCATTTGTTTTAGTTAAGTGATCAATAGTAATTAGGGCGCTTGCCATGGCTATCCGGGAAAGTTGACTAAGCACATTAAATCGAGAGAGATAATTCTTATTAATCCTATGATCAATCGAACATTGGGTGGATTCTAAGTCTTGAGCTGGACATTTCTTTAGTCTTTCTACACTTTTACTTTCTTGCACTTTAATTTTCCGCAATTTACATCCCTGCATTTTATTTTCCTGTCAAATTAAACCACGAAACCCCCCATTTTACTGCTTTCCCTGGCTGATTTAACTTAGAGAAGTTCTACATTAGGCTCCCTATGGTTTGGCTTCGAACTTGCTTCTTGTGCTACTCAGTAGTATAAGTAGTTGGTTTAATGAATTATAAATTTTATTTGTTTAGTGAGAGTTTATGGGCGACAACAAATCCGGCCTAACAAAATGGCGTCATTTTTAAGGAGCCAATCAATTTCTCTTTTTGTTAAATTTATCCATTAAACTTAAAAATCCCAAAAATATTTTTCTTTTCCTTTGTATCTACTTGTTTTATCATGGTAGATGATTATAGCATCTATTATACGTTTCTTCCGAAGCAAGCAGCTCAATGAGAATTTTTCGAATAAGAGTTAAGAGAAATTTGTGAGCTTAGAAATCAAGTATCTGAGCTTACCTCTCTTGTTCAAGATTTGTCTGTTAGGCGATTATAGGTTGTAAAGACATGCAGAGTATGTTCACTTCAAGGTCATCCATCTGAAGCATGTGCTCAGCTTTCACGTGGCCCTGTGCGCAATGTCTATCCCCCTTGGGAGTTGCCTAGCCCGATCTCGACATCATGTATGCTCTTTTTTCCCACTTAGGTAAGTCTTTAGAGGATCTGGTTAGGGAACTTTCTAACAACTCTTGTGAGTTTTCACAAGAAATCTCTAATAGGCGACAAGAGTTCGAGCTTCCAACAGGACAGTCTCTATTATGGATCCGAGAGTAAAACTGATCTTTAAAGTCTGAGTGACCTGGTTACTCAGATGGCTGAATCAGTTGAGATGAGAGATGAGTCCTTGTTGTAGCCATCCTCTAAGGCTACTGAGTTAAGTAAGAGTGAGGTACTGACATCGACCACTACGTTGAGCAGGTGATTCCTGAGACTTCAGGCTAAGGTTTGACATTGGACTCTTTAATATACGAACTTTCACAGGGCAGAGAGAGAAAAGTATTAATAGAGAGAATATTTTCTGAATACACAAACGGCGCCTCTAGGGTTAGCGAGACCCCCGTACTTGGTTGTTCGAAGCGCCAGCAAAAAAATTCAAGGCATTCCAACAAATCTCCGCCTTAACTTGAATTATTTCCCAAATAACAGATGTACTAGATGCAACGTAAACAACATTATCAAACATACCCAGACTTCTCCCTCATGCCTTAAAGTATCCCACAAAAGGAACCACTAACAATTCAAAACATTCAGCAAGTCCAAAATACATTGGAACTTGCCTTATGGAACCAGTTTGGTGAACATATCAGCAGGGTTATCAGTAGTACCAATTTTCAATACTTTAAATCTCTACTCACCTCTTAAGAAGTGATATCTTACATCGATGTGCTTAGTTCTCTCATGATGAACTTGATCCTTGTCTAGGCATATTGTACTCAAACTACCACAATATATACAATAGCTTGGTTATGATGCAAACCAAGATCACCAACTAACCCCCTCAGCCATATTCCATGGCTATCTGGGTAAGTTGACTAAGCACATTAAATCGAGAGAGATAATCCTTAGTAATCCTATGATCAATCAAATAATGGGTGGATGTTAAGTCCTGAGTGATGCGTTATTTTATGATATGGAATTGTGGATGATATGTGATGATGAAATTGCATTGAGCACTCAAGTTTTCTCAATAGAGTCCAAGTGTAAACCCTACTGAGTTTCTGGTAAGTCCAGGGTCAAACTTAGGGACTTGGGGAAACAGTATGTGGTGGTAATTTTTAGGAAAACTTTGTGGTAACCAAATAGATCAATAGTTGTTGAGGTTGTTGTTTGTGTTAATGAAAAAAAATAAACAAATGCGGTGGAGTTTGAAAAGAGTTGATAAAACGGAAGATACGATAAATATACGGTGAACGGGTTGAGAAAAGTTTCGGCTAACACTTCCTAGTATGCGTTCATGCTATGCGATCATGCAACATGCATACAATAGTAAACCACCTCTCGGTGCGAATGCCACGGCTTCTAAGGCTAGTACGCATACGATACGTGCAAAAGATTGTCTATAGGGCCTATACATAAGCCTCTAATTCTTGTCTATGCGATGATACACAAACAAGGCGACCACCCCGCAGGGGCAGAGAACCCATCGCTGTATCGGCTGTGCTACCGGAGGCTCTGGGGAAGTCAGAATAGGAGAGCACTCATCTTATCATCATTCTCATCTCTAGGATGCATGCGATGCAGGTTGGCAAACAGAGCTTATCTCTAAGTCCCTATCTCTTGTTTATGCAGTTCTAATCTTGCTCCTCGAGTCTAGATTCTAACCTAGCTCTCTCGAGTCTTAGGTTCTTTCTTTAGACTCTCTCTCGAGTAGCTCTAAAGGGATATTTGGCACAACATAACATAAGATAATCGCAAGCAATGAACTTCCTAGGTCATGTTAACTTAGTTCTTCTCAACCCATTCGACTAGTTTAGCTACTCATGTGTACTAAAAGAGTAAACAGATATAGAATGAGAACTTCTATTGTATAAATATAAAGATGAAGTACAAAACAACAATGCAAGAATAGAATAAAGAGCCTGGTAGCAATCTCTTGCTTCCTAGGCTTTTATATTGTCTTTCTACTCGTGTTCAAAAGATAATCTCGCTCTCGTGAAAGTCGGCCCGCTCTTCGCTTCTATGCCTCAGAGTTCTCTTTCGAGTTGCCCTGAGCGATCTCCGACGTCTCTACTCTTCTCTTGCTCCGGCTTAAAATAAAAAGGAAAACTATGGACAAAGACGTGTGATCCGAACTTATGAATTTTCGAACTCTTTTCTGAAGGATGCCTTTGGTATTTATAGAGCTTGGGGATGAAGGGCGGCTTCTCTCTTATGATTGCACAGATGGGATGGCTTTAATTCCCTGACTGATGCACTGAATATTTGTCACCAGAAAGCTGAATGTACTTGTTATCATTAGCGGCTGTCAACTTAATTCGGATTCGACCTTTATCAGCTTTCTGTCCCATCGTGATTAATTACGCCTTTCACCCAGTTGCACCCACCAAGTTGTGGCAATCCTTCTTGAGCAAATGTTTGCGAACACAATCACCGCAAAACCTTGCGGTAATGTTGTGCTCGACAAATGATTTCCTATGATCAAAATTTCCGCCTTGTGTCAACGCATATTCTGCATAAAAACACAAAAAGCCATTGTTTCTATGCGATGAACGCATGCGACCGCAATGTAATAAACTTAATGCTTTTTGGACGCAATCTAACACATTATATTAACGTAAACCAGTATTGTTTAAGAACTTAGCACTATGATAACGTGCATTTCTACCTGTTATCACTGAGCTAGGTGTTTCTTTATTTTTCCTACACTTTTACTTTCTTGCACTTTAATTTTTGGCAATACATTCTCGCATTTTATTTTCCTGTTAAACTAAACCACAAAACCCCCTCGTTTTTACTGCTTTCCATAGACTGATTTAACTTAGAGAAGTTCTATATTAGGCTCTTTGTAGTTCATCCCCGGAATTGCCGCTTGTGCTACTCAGTACTATAAGTAGTTAGTTCGGTGAATTATAAATTTTATTTGTTTAGTGAAGATTTGTGGGCAACAGCAAATCCAATCTAATAGCATGTCTCCGCACAAATGATATGGATCACATTTGTAAACACTTATAACATTTGTAACACTTATAAAGTAGATCGTATCCATAGTATTACCAAGATAAGGCACTCAACCTTATCCATATACTATAGACCTTTTAAGTTATTAATTGAACATGATCCACTTGTGTGTCTCCTACATATTGTTCAAGTCTCATGAAATAACCTTGGATATTTTCCGTAATGGATAACTAACTAACTTTTGCATATTTAAAACAATCAATTATTAAATCAAATAACTAATCAACTACGAGACTTTAGGACATAAATCCCAACAAGAATCCAAATTTAGAGAGAAAATGGAGCCAAAATGGATCAATTTGGAGCATTAACAAAGTAACTAGGTCAAAAAGACATGGAAAGACCAAAACGCCCAGGAAGTAGGGGTGTTCATGGGTTGGGTTGGGTTGGGTTGAAAGACTTTTTAGCCCGAACCTAATTGTTCGGGTTGTAAATTTTTTCAACTAAAATAACCTTTATTAAAAAATGAACCAAACCCAACCCAACCATGAAATACTTGGGTTGGGTTGGTTCGGGTTAATCGGGTCATTTATTTAAAATTTTATTCTAAATAGAAGCAAAACGTAAATATTTAAAAATCTAATTTAATTATTTTCCCATATTAAATTAAGATTAATAACTCAATTTCAATTTATATAGTGAAAATTTTCTTTCTATAGTGCAAAGAAACGACTTTTAAGAGTTGTTGAATAATAAATTATTCAAAAAATATTGGAATTAAATAAAAGTAAAAATCGATATATGTATAAATAATTGTGTCATAAGTAATAAAAATATATATTTTAAAGTTAATAATAAATTTGGGTTGGTTCGGGTTTGCTTAGGTAATATTAGGTGAACCCATGAACCAACCCAACCCATAAAATTTTTATTTATTTGAACCCAACCCAACCTAAACCGCATGGATTGGGTTGGGTTGATCGATTTTTTTAGATCATTGAGTTTTTTGAACACCCGTACCATGAAGGGTGGCGTCAGAAGCTAAAGGTGCAAGTGGCTTGATTCGGCTCGTTTACCATACAAAATTAGAGTTGAACTGAAAATTTAATGGAAGAAATCTAAAAGATGGAAGCTAAAACCAATTTTGGATTTCAATTTATTGTATAAAATTGTGTGTTCATACTTTAGCTTTTATATTTAAAAGACAAACCAAAGTCATTAAAGAATTAAGAAACATGAATAGATTTAGATTTTATATTTAAGTTTCAATCTCAATTTTGAAAATTGTGGGAATTTTTTTGAAAATGAAATATAGAAAGAATATAACATATAAAGTATAGAATGAAAAAAAATGAATTCAATTTAAGTTTACGAAATTGTAAAATTGGGTTTGGGTTGTGAAGGAAGCAGGACAGAGATGAAAAGGAAAATTGAAGAAGATGAGTCAAAGTCATACCTGAATAGCTCAATGGTAGTTCACAGTTGTACAACACCACTCCAACACGTCAACAGGCCTGTTTTTTTCCTCTTCTTTGAATGGAACCACCATTTGACATTTGTACTTGTATAGAGTGTAGGTTGGGTTATGTTAGCAAAACGGAAATTGAAAAATAAAATTGATAATTGGTGTGCCTAGTGGGAAAACAGTCGATCCATTTTAATCGATTTCCAATCACTCCAAGCTGCAGCCAAACCAGAAACGAACCAACGACAGGTTCAGGTAGTTTCATCGATTGTCTCAGGTTTTGCTTACACCCCCCTACTAACAACAGTTTGGAATGGTGTCGCAGCGCCTTCGTGCGGCTTTAAATAGAAAGGATCATAATTGGGTCATAACTTTTGATTCTGATGGTAGTTTTAGGCAAATCACTACTCATTTTTTTTCCTTTTTCATTCATCTACGACATTAATTTTTAGCTTTTTGGTCTTCCTTTTGTAATCTTGACCATGGAAAGATCGTTGGACATGATTTACGGCTAATGTAAGTACTTTCTAGCTTGAGATTAAGACAAGTAAACAATAGAAATTTGAACACATCTTCATCTGAATCAGGTATGTCTCTTGAAGGTAAAACTCTAGCTAAAAATTATCTTAAATTTCAACAGGACATACACTAAATTCAGAAGGACACAATTCTATTCCAAAAGGAATCCCTCCAGCTTCACTAGGAAACCAAAGCAAGAAAGGTTGTCAACTCTAGCAAAATCCTAACGTCGCATGTCACTCGCACGCTCCATCCTAGTGAGTTAAAGGATAATCCCAATATAATTATTGAAGGAACCGGTCAAGGTTCAGAGCGGAAGCAAGGATTGGTCCCAAATTCCAATTTTATTACAAATTTACAGACTCATACAGAAACATTATGCATTTAATTTAATTTACAACATGCTAAATATGAAATTGAGAAAATAGAAAAAGAAATACTTGTTGGGCTTGATGTCCAAAATCTCGTAGGGTCATGTAGTTTGTAATTATATCGTACAAATATTTTATTTATTTAATAAAATATGAGATGTTTTATTTGACATTTAGTAGCATTAAACCCACAAACCAATAGATTAACATCCAAGGTTATCTTCTGTAGCTTAAACATGTATGTAGAGACACACAAATGGATCATGTTTAAGTGATAACCTAAATGGTTTATGGTAGATGGATAATGTTGGATATCTTATCCTGGTGACACTACAAGTACGACCTGCTTTGTAGATGTTACAATTGTTGTAAAGTGTTACAAATGATCTCATCCTAATCATTCATGTGGAGATATATGGGTGAGGATATTCTATACAAAGAAATTTGTATAAGACCGGACCACGAAATGACTAGTCTCATTATATAACGTCGTTCATAATAAAGACTTACATTTCACTAGGATGACCATAGGTGATATAGCCTGGATCCTGAATGAGTTGTGAAGTCTTGCCCATAAGAGCGGTCCTTTGATTTGTATGGATGAGAATGGTCAGATCGCCGACTCAATAAGCCTACCATTTTAGGGATTCGTTGGATTATAGAACTGGGAACACAGCTACACAAGACAAAATTCACTCCTTTCCCAATGTTGGAGTAAGTAGATAAATTGTTCTCTTAAGGGCTTATTATAAGGCTTGAACAATGTGGCGTCACATCCTCTCCTAGCCCGATAGGGGTTTAGTCATAGTTGGACTATGATTTATTGTTCATTAAAGGGATCAGTGGTACTTAAGAAGTTAGATGTAACTATAGAGGAAAAAAAGTAATTCTGGCCTAGCTGTACTTACGAACAATTTATGAAAGGTTATCACACTGTTCACTGGTTATATCCAATGGACACAAAAATATATCTGTAGTGCGAAGAGTGCAACTATCGGTCTTTAGTAGAGTGTCCAACAGTTAATCGATGTTGAATAATATAATTAATGGAGTTTAATTAATTATTCAAGTATCATTGGAACTTCAAACTTCAGGTCCATGAGGTCCTCTCTATAGCTCAACAGGGATTAAATGAGAATCAAATTTTGGATTAATTTGAATTATTCAAATTAATTGAGAGAATTAATTATATGTGATATAAATAATTTAATTTAATTATATATGATACATTATAATATAAAGTTTATTTGAGAGGAAATAAATATTTGAATATGATTTAAATATTAATTATGTGAATTAGATTCATATAATTAAATTTAATATAAATGGGATTTATATTAAATATCGTTGATGAGGGAATTAAAACTATAGGTTATATTGTATGTAGTACAATATTAAACCATAGGTTATATGTTATATATGATAATATATATATATATATATTAAAATTAATTTATTTTAATTTTGAATTTTGTTTAATGAGGGAAATAACTTCCGCTTATTCTCTCTCAACCCACGTTGTGTGAATGGGTGGTTGGGATGGTTTTCATCTTCTTCTTCATTTGACAGAGGAGATGAGACACAAAAAAAAGGTTCTGAGAAAAATTCTCAATCTCTCTTCTCCTCTCCCAATTCTCCTTTCATTCTCCAAAAATCACAGAGATCACAAACTCATGTGATTCTACTCCCAAAGAATAAGAAGGCTCTAATTGATTGTGTCCAAATTAGGGTTTCGAGTTCGTGGTCATTTTGATTTACATTTTTTATCGTGATTGTTCTAGATCGAAGAGGATTCACGTGAAGAAAAAGATCTTCAAGGGTAAGTCTCCTTATCTCTTTTCTTTTTTGTTATAATAAGCATGTTGTAAAATTTTATTTTTATGCATATTGTTTCCATAAAATTTACGTTCTATAAAAATTGGGATTTGGAACCGATCCCTACTTTCGCTAACTGGTTCCTTCAATACTACTTTCGCTCTGAATCTTAACTGGTTCCTTCAATACTAACCCTTAAAGAGCAATGTTCTTCACGTAATTCCTCATCTTGAAAAGGTCACGAACTCAAAACCCTAATTTGGCCATCGCCACGAAAAGCTTCCTCTGTATTTTATAAGATGAGAATCCAAGGAGTTGTGGGCTCTTGGTATTTTAGAAGAAAGGGATTGAGTTTGATTTTAGAGGAAGGAGAGTGAGAGGCTGAGAACTTATCTCAGAGTTTTTCTGTCAGTTTTCACACACAGAGAACTCTTTGTCAAACACAAGAGGAAGAAGAGAATAGTAACAACCCCTCTGCCCCACTCCCACAAAATGCATGTAGTAGAGAGAAAAATGGAGGGAGTTAATCCTTTTTCAAAAAATAAATTAATAAATTAAAAGAAAAATGATTTAATAAAACATTAATATATATTCATATGATAACCACTTTATCATATAATATATATTAAACTATATGTTATATTAACCTATAGTTTAATATTGTATCAAATACAATATAACCTATAATATTTATTCTCTCATTAATGCACCGTCTTTAATATAAATCTCATTTATACTAAATTTAATAATATGAATCCAATTCACATAATTAATGTTTAAATCATATTCAAATATTTATTTCCTCTCAAATAAACTTTATATTATAATGTATCAAATACATTATAGTAATTATATATAATATAATTAAATTAAATTGATTTATATCACATATAATTAATTCCCTCAATTAATTTGAGCAATTCAAATAAATCCAAAATTGATTCTCATTTAATCCCTATTGAGTTACAGAGGGGCCTTATGGACCTGTAGCTTGAAGCTATAATGGTACTTGAATAATTAATTAAATTATTCAACATTCATTAACTGTCGGGCACTCTACTAAAGACTGACAACTATACTTTCACACTACAGATATATTTCTGTGTCCATTGGATATAACCAGTCAACAGTGCAATGACCTTCACAAATTGCTCGTAAGTACAACTAAGCCAAAATTTTCGTTTTGCCCCTATAGTTACATCTAACTCCTTAAGTACCATGGATCCCTCTAATGAACAATAAGTCATAGTCCAACTATGACCAAAACCCTCTTGACCGAAGAGAGGATGTGGCACCACATTGTTCAAGCCTCAGAATCGACCCTTAACGAAGCAATCTATCTACTTACCCCGACATCGGGGAAGGAGTGAATTCCATTGTGTAGCTGTGTTCCCAACTCCCCAATCAGACAAATCCCTAAAATGGTATGCTTATTGATTCGACAATCTAGCCACTCTCACCCATACAAATCAAAGGACCACCTTCATAGACAGGAGTTCACAACTCACTCATAATTCAGGTCATGTCATCTATGGCCATCCTAGTGAAATGTAAGTCTCTATTATGAATGGCGTTATATAATGAAACTAGTCATTCCGTGGTCTGATCTTATACAAACTCCTTTGTATAGAATACCCTCGCTCACATGTCTCCACATGAATGATCAGGATCAGATCATTTGTAGCACTTTACAAATTGTAACATCTACAAAGCGGGTCGTACTCGTAGTATCACTTGGATAAGATATCCAGCCTTATCCATCTACTCTAGACCATTTAGGTTATCACTTAAACATGATTCACCTGTATGTCTCTGCATACATGTTTAAGTTACAGAAGATGACCTTGAATGTTAATTTATTGATTTGTGGGTTTAGTGCTACTAAATGTCAAATAAAACATCTCATATTTTATTAAATAAATAAAATATTTGTACAATACAATTATAAACTACAAGATTTTACAAGATTTATGGCATCAACCCCAACAATTTCAAAATCCAATAAGGAATGGCTTATGTCAACTACACCTACAAATACAACATGATAGCTCTAAGAAAAAGGAAGTCCATTCTAATGCTCAAAATCTCTACTTGCTACACATATAAGTTTTTTGACTCAAGCATCAGAGTCATGTGACAAGCACCACACCAGTGTGTAGATCTTTCATTCTTGCAAGTCATGTTATTCCCTAAATTACAAAGTTATTGTTAATTTCATATGAAGTTCAGATGTGTTTTTTCCTACACGGATGTTGATATCAATAACACCTATGCATGAAAGAATATACCACTTCATCAGTAACCACTTCGACCTGAATAGTTATAATAAGGCAAAAGACATTGATTGTTCCTTCAAACATATCTCCATCATTAGATCTTGATGTTTCATTTTTATGGTCGAGATCACTCTCATATACACAAATATACACCACTTCACATGTAACCACTTTAGCTTGAATAATTATGATTGAAGGATAAGATAGAAATTATTGAAAGATATAAGGTCAAAATGGGAGGCAAAGATTCTCCCTTATAGTCCATTTTATATATAGTATAAATTTTTTTGTTTTTAAAAATTATTTTAACTATTTGGTTTTTGAAAATTGTGTTATTTATTATTTTCATAATTTATTCACAATGGTTTTCATATTTCTTAAAAAGAAAAAACATTTGAATTCTAACTTAAATTCTCAAAAAAAAAATGCATGTTTCTAAATTATTTTTTTTTAATTTTAAAAATGTGGTTTGAATTTTGAATATATTTTTAAAAATAGATAATAAATCAAAGAAATTAGTAAGTAGAAGTAATGCTCATTAAGTAGAAATCTTTAATAACAAAAATCCAAAAAGATTATAATCAAGTGGAGTCTAAGCTTAGAAGCACTTCTTCCACTCATAGGTAGAATTTAGAAGTAATGTTTATTTAGTTGTCTCCTTTATGAATATGTTCAAAATTTTGAGCCAAACATGGAAAATTATTTGAAATTATAGGCTTGTTTTTTCTACAACCTTTTTGTTAAAGATTTCATCGTAACTAAACACTTAAATTCTTGATCAAATTTTAAAAATAAAAGCATGTCTTCATTTTTTTTTTAATTATTTTTTAACTTTCAAAATCTGGCTTAATTTTTTAAAAATGACTCATAAAAAAAATAAAATAATCTAGAGATGAAAGTAATTATTATAAATTTAATTTAAAAAACTAAATAATTATCAAACAAGATCGTCGTCTTTAAAAATTTATTAGCAAAAGTTTTCAAGTATATCCGTAAAACTTGAATTTAGTGAAAGCTAAACAAATGGCAAAATTTGTGACATATATTCAAAATGATAAAATTGAAAATTTTAGGATGAAAATTGATACTCCAAGGTTGTCCATGAATTTATTGATGGGACAACAACATTTAAAATGAAAAAGAAAAAGAAAGAGTAGTTGTTAGGCTTTCCTACTCCCCATTTATGATTTTGAGTCGTTGTGAGGAAAATGTTTTTGGTACTTTATTAATGGAATTTATTATTTAGGTGAGTATCAAATCAAAGGGACGCACCACCACATTGCATGTATGAAATTATACCTAAATTTTTAAGAAATTCGATTGTCCAATCATAACATGACATGTATCATATACTTCTTATTTTTTATGAAATATTTTATTTTTTTATGTGAGTAATGGTGAATGATATATAAAGATACCTAATTTTTAATTTCATTATTTGTCCTTTGAACTATATAATTTATCACAATTACACTTTAAATTTTTAATTTAATCTGATGGCCTCTTATAATTTGTAGTTATTGCAATCTACACCCTATATTAATATTGATATCCATATATTTGTAAAATTATAATTTTCATATCATTATTTGACATCAATAGTTTAATTTTTAACTCTAAATGTTCCTCAATAGTGATGTCAGAATTTATCAATTTACAATATTTAATTTTTTTTCATTTGCATCAAAACTAACCTCAACTTCATTTTTAATTGTAAACGTTGTTTAATTAGAAAATTTCAATTTGGACAAATTGCAAAAATTATCCCAGAAATATGATGGTAGTTGCAATTACACCCTCAAACTTCCAATTATGAATATTAAGCCCCTAAACTTCCATAAGTGTTAAAATTGGACTCTCAAATTTATCATAATGGTAGAAATTGAACCCACAAATGACAAGAATTGAACTCTTAAACTTGTACAAAGGTTACAATTTATACAATTATGTAAATTTGAAAGTTCAATTTGACCCAAATTTAATATTTGACATCAAATTAAGACCCTAAACTTTCATGGGTGGTTTTTGTAATTTGCCTAATCAATTTTAATTTCATTATAGTTCAATTCATTTTGTTAATTTTCTTTCTAAACTTTAATTCCCATCGAATGTCACAGTAATAAGAAAATTTAATTAGTAACGATTTAGTTTTTGTATTTTACAATTTGTAACGATTTAGTCTCTATTGTAAAAAAAAATCATCAAAATTAAATATCAATTTTTATTTTATGAAACGACTAAATCTTTATAGTTTAAAAATAAATTTGAATTTCTGATCATTTTATCAATATACACATGTAAAATTATTTCATTAAATCATACTAATATTTTTATGATAGGAATTAAGTCATTATAAATTGTAAAGTTAGGGACTAAATTGTTATTTATTAAAGTATAGAGATTGAATTATTACAATTTTAAAAATTTAGGGAATAAATAGTTACCAACTAAAGTTTTAAAGTTTTTTTTTTTTTTTTTGAAAAATTAGAGACTTAATTGTTACTTTCATATAAATTTAGAGATCAAAAGGTTTTTTTAAAAAAAAAAATATGAATTTAACATGTTCAAAGAATTATATGACATGGACCAAAAATGTATTTTAACCAAAATTCTATTGCAAGGAATGAAATTAAATTCCCACAAAATCTAATTGTGGGATGTTCATGGTGGTTTGATCTTCACACTGAAGAAATCCATTTAAATATTTTTTTTAGGACAAATATTTCTCTTTTATATTCATAACAAGTAGAGAGATGCATTTTTTTAAAAAAAAAAAAAAGAAAAAAGAAAAGAAAAAAGAAGGGAAGTCCCATGGTTTTCGTATTAAAAATTAAAAATGGAGTAGGGAAAGAATATTAGGCATGGTTATGTGACATTGTTTAAAATTAGGCCATAGTTTTTATTGTTTTATTGACTTGTACTTAATAGATATATAATAAATTGGTTTATATTTTAGAAAGAAGATTTTTCAACGGAAAAAGATCTCAAAGTAGATGGATGTTTTATATATTTTTTATATTGTATGAATAAATTATATTTAAACTATAAAATAAGAAAAGAATAAAGGAAGAAAAAATAAAAATAAAAAACGAGAAACAAAAAACAGTTATCAAACAAGCTTTTGTTTCTATTTTTTTTTTTTCAAGAAATAGTAACCAAACATATCATGTTTCTAGTTCTTAAAAATCAGGATACAAAAAAAAACATGAAACAAAAAAATAAATTTAAAAATTGAGAAACATAAGCGTTATCAAACGTATCTTTTTCACTCCTTTTCGTTTTTACACCAGGATAAACTAGGGGAAAAAGATGTCCTTTTAGAAACTATTTAGGAAAATATTGTTGTTTTCAAACTATTTGTAAAAATATTATTTTTTTAAAAAAATAAGTCGAGGGTTTAAAATTCGACCTAGCCTTCCTTTCATTTGTACGTCGAACTTTGAACCCTCGACCTTACCCTTCCTAACATTATTATTGAGTCGGTTTAATTATCATTCCGCAGACCTTCCTCTATCAAAAGATCATATTTCTAAATTTTCATAAGGTTCCCCTGGAATTCCTTCCAAAGCTTTTGAATAATTTTTACGGATTTTGTCATCTCAGCAAGTCTGACTAAATAACGAGCTAATGAATCTCCTTCTTTTTGCCACTAAACTTCCCAATCAAATTCGAGAGAGATATTATGAGAGAGAGCGAGAGCGGAATAGCGAGATTTTGATAGAGAGTGAGAATACCGTACAAATTTTCCTTTTTTTCTTTTTTAATTATTACACATTCCACCTTTTTCTTTCTTTCTTCCTTTTTTTTTTTTTATTTTCCATTTTATAAAAACAATTTCTAAAAATATTTTATGATTTTATTTAAACTCTAAAAAGAATAAATTAAAAAAAATAATAACTCATAAAAATAAAAAAAATGTAAATTAAATATCTCATTTATATAAAAATAATTACAAAAAT
>NC_052358.1:24032639-24052616 GCF_009727055.1 Benincasa hispida
CCCCGAATTGTAGGTTTATTACTTTTTCTTTTCCCTCATAGAGGAAATAAAGTAATGAGATGGTATACTATATGTATCTGTGTACTCGAGCTGCTTCTACAACCAACCATGCATTTTTTATCATTTCGAATTAGACGAGCTACTTCTAACAACCTATGCATTTTTTATCATTTCGAATTAGACGGAGGCTCGTGAGGGGGTGGGGATGGCTATATTTCTAGGAGCGAACTCCAGGCGAATATGAAGCACATGGATACAAGTTATGCCTTGAAATGAAAGACAATTCCGAATTAGCTTTGTCTACGAACAAAATTTTGTATATTAGGTTGTCGAAGGTTACACACATGTCAAAACTTCAAAGCGGTTAAAGAGATAAATGGGCTAAGCAGATTAAGGAGAGAGCGAGATTCAAAGCGAGATAGTAGGAGAGAGCGAGATGTTGAATGAGATTTTAAAGAGAGAGCGAGATTCGAAGCGAGATTTTAGGAGAGAGCGAGATTCAAAGTGAGAATGTTGGAAGAGAGCGAGATTTAGTTTATATTGACTAATCTTGACTGACATTGAACTTGATAGAATGAAATGGTTGAATAATTGAAAATGAGATTATTCAGGAATATACATTGAATGCTAAGATTACGCATTGAGTTTCTGGTAGTAGATCCATAAAAAAAAGTGTTTGTGATTGTTCCAGAAGAAATGAAGCTAGTAATCATTAATGGAAAATAAAACAATAATAGAAAGAGCGAGATATTGTGAGAGAGCGATACTGAAAGATCGAGATCTTAGAGGAGCGAGAGTGAGAGAGCAGATCTTAGAAGAGAGCGAGATTGAAGAGAGCGAGATCTTAAGAGAGAGCGAGATCTTAGGAGAGAGCGAGAGTCTTCACTTTATTTTGAACTTTCATAAAATATATATTATAAAAAAGAGCTAATAATCATACTATAATTGAATAATCATTAGACTATAATGAATATATTAGATTATTATACTATAATGAATAATCATTAGACAATAAATTGAATAAATTGAATTATTAGATTATTATCTATAAATTGAATATATTAGATTATTATAATGTAAACTTTGTTGGTTACCAAAAAAAAAAAATTTTGAATCTTACAGTAGATTATTATAAAAAATTGAATATACAATAAATTATAATAAAAATTGAATATAAAATAAAATGAACATATGATAAAAAAAATTATTTATTATTCAATCCCTAACTATCTGAAGCCCGTCTTAGTAACAAAGGACACTTCCTTCGATTATGTCTAACTGGTTACAAAATCCACATCGTTGTCGAGTGGCTGGTTCTGTCCAATCCATCTCGTTGTGATAACGTGAACTTTTCGGTCTACCAGGTCTTCTCACAACGATGGATCAGGATGTAAGACGGGCATATTAGGGTGCGTGATCCAGTAATCTTCATGCGGTACTAGGTTGAAATTGAGGAGAGTAACATTCAGCATACTGTTGGAATTTGTAGTAGTCCTCAATGAAATTTTGTAGTCATGTTAAATGTGAGCAAACGGCCATAAAATGTGAGCATGGAATGCCGAATGCTTGCCACTCTGTTTACATGAACAGTACAGCTCCGGTATGATGCTTGTTCGAGATCACTAAGTATGAAACACTTGAGAGAAATTGGTAATGCACGAAGAGGTGTGTTTAATTCAGATCGAACATGCTAGTATAATTGCAGCAGTGAACAACCCAGCAATGGTTGGACGGGACCGAAATGTCACCATCGTTTCTTCTTACGACATATCGTCAGCAACTTCAATAAAAAGTATAAATTTAATTCATTGAAAATTATGTTTATTCGTGCCGGGTGTAGTTTCAAATTCAAAAGTTCAACAAAGCAATTGAAGATATCAAAGGAATAAATCGGAGCTGTCTAAATTTTTTTGACAACATTAATTTAGAGCAATGGATTCAAGTACATGATGGAGGATTCAGATATGGGTGGATGCAACAAATCTATCAGAGTGCATAAATGGAGTCTCAAAGAAGCTCGAATGTTGCCTATAAATGCTCTTGCTCAAATAACATTCTTAAATGCGTGAATTAATTTCGAGAAAAGAAGAGTAGAAATAAGGGATGCATTGGAGCGTTAAGATTAAATACACCTGGTAAATATTTTTTTTTATATAAATTTATTATAGTTTATTTCAAATTATAATACTAAGTGGAGTAAAAATCCAGGTACGCACACGACAAAATAAATAAATAGGTTGCACGATCTAGTAAACATGAAGTATCAATCATACGATTGGTATGAAGGTGTGTTTCATGTGAAGATCGACCGTCATAGTCTCAATGCCAAAGGAGAAAACGTTCAAATATGAGGTTAAACAGGTCTCGAGTGGTATTGTTCATGTAACAAGTGGCAAGCATTCGATCATTCCATGCTTGCATTTTATGCCGTTTGCTCACATTTTAAACATGAACTACGAAGATTTTATTGAGGACTACTACAAATTGTAACGTATGCTGAATGTTTACTCTCCTCAATTTCAAACCTGTACCGCATGAAGATTACTGGATCACACCACCCTAATATGTTCGTTTTACATCTTGATCCATCGTTGTTGAGAAGACTTGGTAGGACCGAAAAGTTCACGTTATCACAACGAGATGGATTGGACAGAACTAGCCACTCGACAACATGTGGATTTTGTAACCAGTTAGGACATTAATCGAAGAAGTGTCCTTCGTTACTAAGACGGGCTCCAGATAGTTAAGGATTAAATAATAAATAATTTTTTTTTATATATTACATCATTTTATTTTATATTCATTTTTTATTATATTTATTGTATATTCAATTTTTTTTTTATAATAATCTATTGTATATTCATTTATTTTTTTTTGTAATCAATAAAGTTTTACATTATTCTTTACCTTCACACTTTTCTTACTATTCAATTATAGTCAATTTTAATATATATTTTTTTTAGATCATGGCTTTAAACCCATGACCTGTTTGATCTCGATGTTTTGTACGACAAGTTCATTCATTCGATCATATATTGTGTGACGAGATCGTACTACTGGAAAATATCTTGCCTTCAACCTGAACAGGTACATTACACTAAACCTAATTGATTATTTTATTCACATTTTTATTGTATTTGTCTTTAATATTCTCTAATATAATATTTTGTGTTTCAGGTTATTTGGGAAGCCCGTACAAATTATTTGTGCATACTTTGCCTAATTTTTGTACGAATGTCAAAACAATATGGCGGACGATGAGTCCTCTCATTGTTTTTCACATTGTGTGAGTGGCATCTTCCTTACAGGTGGATGAGACAATTCGATCTCTCTCTCTTTTTGGATGTGTGTCGAAACTTCAACCTTCGACAATCTAAGCGAGATTTCCCTTGTCAAGGGTTGAAGTTTCGGTCTATGTATTGTTTCCAAGTTTTTCTTTGTTCGTCGAGTTCTCAACGTTCGACCTCCACATTAGTCGAGTTCTCAACATTCGACCTCTAGCCTCGAACTCCCAAAACAACAACACTTCTCTAATAGGTTTCAAAACAACAATATTTCTCTAATAAGTTTTGAAAACAACAATATTAATATTAAAGGTCCGATAAACTAATAAACATGTTATATAGGAAAAATTACATTTTTAGTCCTTGAGTTTTTAGCAATAGAAGTGTTTGGTTCCTTTTATTAGTCTCTATTTTTTTTTAATAGATTTAAAATATGGTTGTTTTTAAATATAGAAAAATGAACCAATATTTACAAAATATAGCAAAATTTTAGAACTATCAATGATTGATGTTGATAGACACCGACAGAAGTCTATCAGTATCTATCAACGTATATTATTGATAGTTTTAAAATTTTACTATATCTTGTAAATATTTTTAACGGTTTTACCATTCGAAATAATTTTTCTTTAAAAGATCCTTTTAAGTCATTTAAAATTATTTTGATTATTATTATTTTAAAAGCTAATGTGTTATTTTAAATTAAAAAGTTATACTTTCCCTCACCTACGCTCCCTCGCCAAAGCAACTACAACCACCTCCCTTACATATGGTGACTTTCAAAGATTCTAATGGAAACACATCTCTCATGGACATTTGTTTTTGTTTTTTTTTTTATTCTAAAATTTAGATAACTCAAATCTACGGATGTTTGAAATTATAGATGATTGATACCTGTAACTAATCATATTTATTTTGTATGAATATTTAAAAATATTTGGATAATTTTGTTGTTTAGTCAGATTCATAATTGAAATTGTCTTAAATTTACATGTATTTTATGAATGCCCTTACAAGTTCATATAATTTACACATTAACTTACTGTAATTTGAATTTATATAACATGTTTATCTTTTTTATTCATTTAAAATTTATGTTTCTAAATAAATTTAGTTTATAAAAATAACCCAAAGATAATTTTAATAGTTGTACAAGAGTTGATACAACTTTTGGACAAGTTTTGAAAATGTGTGATAAAAGAAATATTGCATTTTAAATTTCAATTCAAAATAAAGTCAGATATGGATGGTTGCATTTTGATTTTTAAATTTTGAGAAAAACTAAATTTTACAAAAAGAAAAAACAAGTAATATATGGAAAATATATAAAATTCCAATATTAATCTGCTTGAGAATTCACCGATCTCAGTGTTAATCTACCCAAGATTCATGCAAGATTTTATATACTTTCCACATTTTACCTTTTTTTTTTTTTAATTTTAATCTTTCCTAAAATTTAAAAATAAAAATAAATAATCATTCATCTAAAAAAATCATTTGAATAATTGGTAAATTGATTTGAAAATTAAAAATTTGGCTAGAGAAGATCACATAATATTTTGAAAAAATTACTAGAGTCTCAGTGTAATCTCTAGCCCAAAAGGGCCAAAACAATTTATAAATTTAAAAAAAAAACTAATTATTTTAACTAAATCTCGAACTTGAATTATAAAAAATGTGCTAGTTTTGTAATGTGAAACTTTAAAGGTCTTATTTCTAAAAAAAATTCCCAATGTAGGAGTAAAATTAGTTTTTTTTCCAACATATTTTAAATTATATTGACTTAAAAGATTAAAGATTGGAATAGTTTATTTCTACATATATTGTTGAACTTAAAAAAAAAAAAAAAAAAAAAAGAAAGAAAGAAAGAAAAAACTACTTTTCTAACCATGTACTTAAATTATAGAGAAAATCTTATAAATAAAAAAATCTAAAAAATATTTACACTTTATAGCAAAAAATTGAACTTATTTTTAAATTTTTTACTATAAAGTATAAATATTTTTAAATATTTTTATATTTAAAAATGTCCCTAAATTATATTCCTTTTAGTTCTCAAGTTGGAAGAATATGTGCGTTTGATTCCTAAGTTTTCAAAATATAATATATTTTTTATCCTCGAGTTTTTAAGAATGTGTTTGTTCGTTTCCTAAATTTTGAAAATGTACTGTTTATGTCTTAGAGTCTATAAGAACAGATTTAAAAGATTTTGAAGTATTTTTTTTATTATTTTAAATTAGAAAAAAATAATTGTAGATAGAATATAACATTTTTCTAAAAATATATTTTTTTCTAATTTAAAATATCATATGATTAATTAAAATAATAACCAAGCATAATTCAACTATCATAAATTTGTACTATATCAACCTTGAGTCTAGAGGTTCAATCATTTTTTTTTCTTAAATAACAGAGGTTTGATCTTCCCAATTCTCATCCGACATGTGGTAGAAAAAATATAAAAAAATACACACACACATATATATAACCTTACGTTATGGACCTTTTAAACTTGTCAATAAAAGCTCGAGAACTAAAAAATTACATTTTGAAAATTCAAGGACCAATCACATATTCTTCAAATGTTATGGACTAAAAAAGTAATTTTTCCTAATTTTTTTGTCAATATATTTATGTTTTAAGCAATTTGGGCTCCATTTGGATTAGTTATAGTTTTTAAAATAATTGTGGTATCAAAATGAAGCAGATTAATGTTTTTGTAAATTTAAAATGAAAAAAAAAATGGTAAAAAAGTTTGGTAAGTGTAAACTAAATTTATTGTGACTTAGCTTTAATGACCAAAATATTATTCTAATTATTTATACGTTTGTTTATGTATGGATTTTATGAGTTAACTATTTATAACTTTTTATACGGATAATTGTTTTAAAGAGCAAAACTGCTCTAAATATTGCAAATGTTACTGTTTATTAGTGATAGATACTGATATCTAGCAGTGTAACATTGTAACATTCCGATTTTTTAATGTAACGTCTCGATTTTTTTCATGTAATTTGTATTAAATTTTCTTAAAATATTTTAGCATTATTTTGCTAAATTTGGGCTAAAAATTTAATTCGGGAGACAAGATAATTAATCTAAAAGATATTTGTAAAGAATTGGAATTTTAATTCAACTTAAGGAAAAATTGGATTAATTTTATTTTGGAGAAAGTGTGTTTTTTAATTGATTAAATATTTGGAAGGATGTAATTTATCTCAACTATTGGATTGTATATTCCTCTAAATTTAGTTTAGAGTCAAAATTAAGTTAAGTGGAGAAAGTTAATTGGGTTGAGATTAATTTGATAAGAGATTTAGAATTTTTGGATTAGTTTGGATAAATATTTGAAAATGAAGAAAATGAAAAAAAAAATAGGATTTTGGAAACTAAAGTGAATTTGAAATTTAAGAAGGAAATAGGAAATTATGGTTCTAAATTTTATCCTTCTTAATTTTGGAGTTTGAGTCTAAATTAGAGAAGATAATTAATTTAAATTGAGTTGATAAAAGAAATTTGGATTTCATTTAAATTAATTAGATGATGAATTTTCTAATTAATTAAAATATGGATTTCCTAATTAGAGAAAATGTCTTATTCAAAAAGGAAATCAAATTTATCTATTACTTCAAGTTATGAAATCTCAAATAATTTAAGATTAGGAGTATTTAAAATCATGTTACTTTCATATTTTTTTTAACCGTTCCCCATTGTGCATCCACCGGTCACTGTCGCTTGCCAGATTTTTATTTGGTGAGTTGTTGATGATTTTTTTTTTTTGGATTTCTTGATTGGTTCTTTAGTACACACTGAATTTTAGGGCAACTTGATTTACTTATAAGATTTGGAGCATCGATTCAAGTTTTTGAAAGTCGTTAGTGTACTATTCAACAAGTTCCAGAGCTTTGGAGGGCATAATTGGTGAGTATTAAGACTATAGAACTTTTTGGATTAGTAATAAATGTTGGAAATTGGATTTTAAATCCTAAATTATGGTTTAGGTATAGATTTGAATCTTTGAGTGAAGTTTGGAATAAATTTGGAGTAAACAAAGCGTTTGAGACATTAATTCAAGTTTTCGTTGGAGGTTGATTTTTTAGATTAATTTTGGAATTTCAGTTCAAGGTAATTAATCTTACTGTTGAAACCGCATTTGTGTTAGGAGATAAATTTAAGAATAATTTTGAGGATTCAAAGACTATTTGCATCAAGATGCATGAGGAAAAATAAGCTTATCTTAATTCTGAACATGTTAGGAGTGCAAGCATGGATTAAATTTTTTATATGCTTTGCTAGAAGAATAATGAGCATGATGATATGTATTTACATGGTTGTGGGACTTTATTTTATGATACATGTTATTTATGATAGTGATAATTACCTCATACACGTAGTTAGATACCACAAGAGGTTTGTGTTTCCTTCGGGATTCACCAGAGGTGGTGATCTCCTTCGAGATTTCACACCGAGGTTTGTGTTTCCTTCGAGACTCACCAGAAGTTAATGATCTCCTTAGGGATTTCACCAGAGGTTTGTGGGTACATTTCACTAAAGGTTTGTGGGTACATCTCACCTATGATAGGGCGGTTATCGACTAGTAACCCCAATAGTGGGGTTATTTACTGAGTATTTTATACTCATCATTTCTTATGTTATGTTTTTCAAATAAGTGCAAGGACGTAACGCCAAATGACAGAAGGAATCCGTGACCGTGCCATTGGGACCAGAGAGATGCTTCTACTCATGTTTTCACGTTTTAGTGTTTTACATTCTAGTCTTGATGTTTGAACTTATAGTCCCATTGTTCGATATTTTATTTGTAAAATTTCATGAAATTTATTTTGAACTTATAGACCACAATCAAAGATTTTTACTTATTTAGATTTTACCAAAGTTATTTATTTAATAAAATTTGTTTGATTTAGTTAAAATTGTGAGAGAGTCGTTTTTAGATTTATGCATGCATATAATAATAGCCTAATATAAGTCCTATGTAGCCGGACTGTTACAAACATTTTGGTATATTTGTAAGTAAGTGGGCTCATTTCTCTATATTTTAAAACAATCCTTTTTATAGTTTAAATTACAAATTAAAATTTTTATTTCTTTAAATTATATGATAAATGGATAGAAAAAGAATTATTGTTATATAAAATTGAAATGTATAAGTATTATTCGGCTTAAAGTGTTTTTTTTTTTTTTTTTTTTTTTGAAAGAGCCAATTTAAGTATTTTATTATAGGAAAAATTACCCTCTTGGTCCTCAAGTTTTGAAGAATATGTGAGTTTGGTCCCTGTATTTTAAAAATATATCTTTTTATACCCTAAATTTTTAAAAATAGGTTTATAAAGTCCCTCAAATAACTTTGCGCTATTATTTTGAAGAGTTATATTACATTTTAAATTAGAAAAATAATTTTTAAAATCACATTCCCTCTAAAATTATTTTTTCAAATTTTAAATATCATATAATTATTTTTAAAAAAAATTAAAAAAAAAACGTCAAGGACCTTTTAGACCTATTTTTATAAATTCATGGTCTAAAAAGGTACATTTTGAAAACTTAATGACCAAATAGACATGTTTTTATAAACTTGGGATTAAAAATATATATTTTTAAAATTCAGGGACCAAATGCACATATACTTAAAAAATTTGGAGACTAAAAAGGTAATTTTTTTCTTTATTATATGTTCATTTTTTTTAAATAGTACATAATATAAAGTGAAAGATATTTTATTTAATCAAAATTGTGTGATACAATTTTAAGAAAAACAATTGTTACAAAAATATTAGTAAAAAATTTATTGATATGAGATAAAATAGATGTAAAAGGATATATATATATATATATAACAATTTGTTAGAGAATATAACAGATTTTTCGTATATAGGTGATTTTTAGTGAAAGGATAATTAGAAAGGTGATTTTTTAAAAAAATTAAGAAATAATCCAATTCTACCCAACGCAATCCTAAACAAAACTTTAATCATGAGCTCCAAGAATATATAACCATTGAACTTTAAATATTAAAATTTTTATACTCTAAATAAAATTTATTTTTGATAATTATAATTGAGATATATCTTACACCGATACATAGATTAAATCACACTCAATTTTAGATTATAGAACTATCAAATTTATTCCTTCATCGTTGTTACAAAGATATGTATATCCACATTTTAGGATTTGTATTATCAGTTTTGAGGTCTAAGATTTGATCATCACTCTCCGTATTGTCATTAGTATATATATAAGATTAAACTGTAAAAATAGAAATTCTACTGCTAAAATTTATATATTAAATATTTTTTTAAAAAAGAAATATTATATTTTAACCAATATCAGATTTATTAAAAGATCAAAAATAGAAATTATACAGCTAAAATTTACATATTTAAAAAAGAAATATTACATTTCTTAAAAGAAAAATAAATAAATATAATCATTATCAGATTTTATTTCTTCCATTATAGAAAAATAATATTTAATTATCATTTTATCTTTATCTTTATCTTACTGTATTACAATTGGGATTCTGAGGAATCATTTATGTCCATTTGCCCTTTTAGATAATTCTAAATTTTCAATTATATCCCTAATAACCACATCATTTATTCTATTAAAGTAACATATATCTCCAAAAATTCCATGCATTAAAGCTCTAAAAAAAATCTTAATCAAAATCTTCCCAAATAATACCCACTGAAAAATATAAATGTTTTATAAACCATTAATTTTTTTACATCCACAAATCTATTTAAATTTTGAAATGCCAACTCACATATCTCATCTTTAAACCCAAATTTACACAGTGTTTAGTTTAGGGGAAAAAGAAAATCAGATGTCGTCATTTTGGTGCAGTTCTAATAGCGGTTTAATAAAAATTTATCATGTGATAATTTTTTTTAAAAAAAAATTAACTATTTTTATGCTCTTCCTATTTATAAAAAAAAAATATTGCTCCTCCTAAAATTAAAAGGAGTTATTCTATTCCCTTTTTTTAAAGAAAAAAAAAAGAGAGAGAGAGAGAAAGAAAAAGAAAAGAAAAGAGTTATTTTATTTTTATATATATATATATATATAAAAAAAAAAAAAAAAAAAAAAAAAAAAGGGGAAAGGAGGAAAAGGAAAGTTGATTGAAGAGAAACCAGAGCTTGAAAAGAGAGCAATGTTTTTGTCCTTTACATATTTGCTTTAAGCTGAGAAGCCGCATCGTCATCGTCCCATCATCTTCTATTTCCATTCTTATTTCTATTTCAAGAGAATTTGCAGATACCTTCGCTTTTGCCCTTCTTACGCTTTTTATATAAAACCCTCAACATCGCCCTATTCAAATCCACACCTCTTCTTCTTCTTCCTCCTCTCTCAACTAACCTTCTTACTGATTCGCCCATTAAGTTTCGGTACGTTCCTGTTTTGTCCCACTTTGTGCTTCTCTTTGTGTATTACTCCTTGGTGGCGATATGTTTTTCTCAGTGGAATAAGCTTTTTAGATCTGTTTGCCAATGGAGATGGGGGTTTCTCAGTTATTTGGTTTAGATTTCTTTCTTACCACACCTCTAATGGAGATGGGGTTCTTTGTTCTTGGGTTTTCTGGGTTTTCTCATCGCCTCGAGAACTCTATGCCCTTTTCTCGTGGATGAATTTTATTGGGTTTTCTTTGTTTTCTGGAAACGGTTATATTTTCTGTGCAGGCGGAAAATTTTCGTGCTCTGTTTTTGCTCTGTTTTTGAGAGATGTTTTGTGTAGTGGACCGTGGGGATGGCTTCATTCAATTGTTTTGTTTCATACCAATGATAATATGGCAATAAAACTTTTGTCAAGTGATGAATAACGAAAAATCTTGTTTCTAGGTGTTCTTATGCTCTTTTGCATAGAAAGTTCATTACGATTTTTCAACTTCCCTGGAAAGAGTAGTTAGTTATATTATATGGAGTTCTGATTTCGATTGCAACTTGGGTTTGGATTCACTTGCATATTGGTTTCGGTTATTAATTGTTGGGATTGCGATTTATCTTCTTTTAGGTAAATTCTTAGGTATGCGTATATCCGTTTTTAGTTTCTTCTATGCATGATTATGCTCTAGGATCTGTTTTCCAAGTAACGGATCCGAACTTATGTGCGTACCTAAAGAAAGATTGATAGTTCTTTTCACTTTCAAGTGGTTTGCTTGCACTGAGTCCATCTGCTTCAAAAGAAAGCTTATGAATGCAGAAGATTCTGAATCTTCATCTTCCACCATGTTATGTAGCAAATTGGAATTTCTAACCATTTTTTTAACATAACATTAATCTAGGGAAGTTATGGGGTGGATTGTGTCTTTGAGAGATTTATTAATGAATTTCCATCACTTGAATTTCTTATTGATTAAATAAATTGAATCTGGGTCTGTCAAGTTGAACATGTTCTGATATTTATGGCAACTTCAGAAATCATCCACATCATTCTTCACTTGGAGGTTTCGTGAAAGGATTTTCAAGAAGCGGCCATTCAGAATACAATAATCTAATGAGCTTACCCATGTTCTTGTCAGTTCTGGGACCCAATTAATAATATATTCGAACCAATGGATTAGGATGATTTGTTTGGCTGTTTCATTAGTTATCTTATCTCTGCAATGGATGGGATGTTTTTGGTTTATTGATGAATTCCTAGTAAAACGTGTCTTCATACCTTCATCTTATCTGAACTGCCGATTCTTTTGTCTGCTTCTATTGCATCCTTGTACGTACGAACAGCAGCCTTTAACTGTGAATTTCTTATCAAGTTGTGCAAGATCTCGTTAATCTTCTCTTGAAATCTAGTTGTTTCATGTTGTGAGTTCTGACCTTGTTTCTTGGACATGTTTCTCAGCTTGAGGCATTAGAAGAAGAAGACTGTGCTGAAGCATAAACCTGGCCATGGAACATCAGTACGTTGAAGAGACGTTGATCCAAAACAACAATTCATTACGAGGAAACAAATTATGTTTAGACAACCAAACATGTATTTCAGATGCTGATGATGGAGCTTCCCATGGCTTTGACTGCAACATATGCCTAGACTCAGTTCAAGATCCTGTTGTAACACTTTGTGGTCATCTCTTCTGTTGGCCTTGCATTTATAAATGGCTTCAATACAAGAACTTATCTGCGCAGCAACAATGCCAACAAGCAGAATGCCGTTGTCCTGTTTGCAAGGCTGAAGTCTCCCACACGACTCTCGTCCCAATCTACGGAAAATTTCAGACTATAAATCCCTCCAAAGCTAAAGCACCATCAAATCTTGGCCCAGCCATCCCACGCAGGCCACTTGGCCGTGCCTGCGGGACAGAGGCACCAGCATCTCCAAGTCCCCAACTTCATCCCCGCAACTATTCTCCTCAGTCAAACTCATACTATTCACGAACACAGAACAACTACATCGCTTCGTCGATGCTCAGCTCAAGTAGTATCACAACAAACATCATCCATCCAGTGATCGGAATGTTCGGTGATGCGATTTACACAAGAACATTCAGAAACACAACACCAAACCTATACACTTATCCAAATTCATATGGTCATGTGAGCAACAGTAGTGTAAGACTGAGGAGGCACATAATGCAGGCTGATGAGTCGCTGAGCAGAATTTGTTTCTTCTTGTTTTGTTGCTTAGTTATATGTCTTCTATTATTCTAATTAGCTCCCTTTAGATCATTTCTAGCCATTGGATGTAGATACACATATAGCATGTAATTATGAGCTTAGTATAAAAAGGGGTACAGATTTCCTTCAATCTGTTTCATGGGATTGGTGGATTCGCTATAATGAAAATTATTTTATGTGGCAATCGACTCTTTAAGTGGGAATCCCATTATCACAAAAAGTTAATTAGATGTGTACTATATTACCATAGGGATCTCCTATAAGTAATCCATGAAAAGAATAAAGATAGATAAAGCTTGCTCATCTTTTCTTCTCTTTGTTTATCTGCTTGACTAAAAGGGAAAAAAAAAACTAAAAATCCAAATCAGGACCTCTCAATTCTGTGGTTATCCAAACCTGATTCATTTCAATATAAAATTAAGTGAAAAGAAAAGGGCATCTTCATGCTTCCAACAAGTCTTTCTCCAAAGGAACAAATTTCTTCCGTGAATGGCACGGCTTTATATTTGTTTGGATATTTTCTAAGCAACCAATAAGCTTCCCACTAGTACCCGAATTGGCCGAACCAAGTCGATGATTAACCGTCGTATTTTTACAATGATATGATATTAATATTTGTTGAAATCTTCATGACTTTCTAATCGATGTGGAATTACGAGCACCGCCATGTGGTCCAATGGATGTGGCTTGTGGCTAGTATTGGAAAACTCTCAGATTTTTTCACAAGGGCAACCACCAAATTGGAAAATTAAGTTTCTTGAAGGAATTACTAGTTTAAGAACACTTTGCAAAATGCTCACCCACATTATTGTGTGTGAAAAGAATTTAGTAGGCAGTCAATTTCAGCCACGAGATGTAGGGTCCATTTGATTTGATAGAGTTTTATTTCTGGTTTTCTTGTTTTTTGTTTTCAATTTTTTGAGAAAGACAAGCGTTAAGGATTTTCCCCTCCTTTTTGTTCTTTCTCAATCGAAATATTTACATCGGTTAATTACATTTTTTTTTTTAAATAGCGAAAAAAAAAGTTGCAACCTTTATTGCCTATAATTCATCAAGAATAATTTTGAGAAAAAATAGTTTTGGATATAGTATTCATAAGTTTGAAAAAGGTATATTTTTAGTTCTTAAACATTGAGTTTGATTTAACAATTTTACCATTGAAAAAAATAGATTTTTTACACCTTCAACCTCAATTTTTTAATAAATACTCACTTTAGTCCTTGACGTTAATGTCTATTAATTAATTTATAATAATTACAATATGAAAATTTAAAATTAATTTTAATTGTGATGAAAAATAGTAAAAAATAATTAATTATAATCCTTTTAATTGTTTAAAATTAGATAATAAATATTAATACTAAAGACTAAAAGTGAGTATTTGATGAAAAATCAAAGTAAAAAATGTAAATCTTAAAATCTAAAAACCAAATTGAAACAATTTCAAGGGTAAAATACACCATTTTAAATTAATGGACTAAATTAAAATCCAACACACAACACTTAAAAACCAAATAGAAACTATATTATATCCAAAACCTAAACACCAAAAAAATATTATTTTTCCCAAGGATTATATCGAGGCACCCTATATCTGGCTGCTCTTTCCCATTTTTTTCCCCTATAAAAATGATTTCCAGAATAAAATTAAAGTGCAGTAATCACGTTTATATTGGGAATTTGGGAAGGGGCATCGAACAAAAATGACCCAACTGCATATCTCCTTTCAAATATCTCAGTTTGACTTGGAGGTGGAGTTTGACACTATTTCAACCATTTTTTAAAAAAAACTAATACATATTTTTTGTTGGTGTTGTGAAAGAGGGGATGGATATTAATTCTGATAGTTTTGTCTTCTCTTCATCAGAAATTTATTTTTCTTGGGATATGAAAGTATGAGTTTAATGGAAAAAAAATGAAGGGCATAGTCCTAATTAGTATTTTGGAGGACGACATTGATAAGTTAAATGAGAAAAGGGCACAGCTCCCAAACTCTACCATAAATTCCAGCTGGAGCCCGCAAATTCCCACTATACACCACACATCTACCAAAATATTTGATGACCATAATATCAACAAACAATGATATAAAATGTATCGTCAAATTCGAACCCCTCACTCCTCATTTAACTTGTTAAAACAATACTCACTTCTTTAACTCTTTAACACACAGATCACTTCTTAAACTTACCGACTATTCGTTATAAAGAAAAATGGTAAAGTACTTTTTCGGTCCTTGATGTTTGGATAAGGGATCAAAATTGTTACTTCAAGTCTTCCGAAACCTCTCAAATGTTAAACACAAACATTAATGCAAACAATTTTTCATTTCTAGTACTACAGTAGTATGAAGAATTTTAACAAATATGCAAGTATTATTCTAATTTACCATCAAATCATGGACAATAAACAATTAATTCTTGACAAATCAAGGTCTAAAATGGCATATCTGATTCCATCACAGCACCTGTGTTAGAAAAGTCGAAAAAGGGATGTAAAGGAAAGAAAAAGCGATGATGTTAGACTGCAATTGTGAGATGTGATCCAGTAATATTGACATACAAGGAAGTTTCAAAGTTTGATTTAAATGCAACCCAAAAAAAAAAAAAAAACTAGTTAAGGACAATTATATATATATCAAGATACTCCTCCCACGCCCTTCAATCTTCATAATATTTACGGGACTTGTGGACATTTCATTTACAATGACCATGAATGTTCAAAAGTTTGTCCAGTAGCTATTAAGAAAGCAAGACCTACCTACTGTACGCTTCAGCGCATGATTGAAGCCTACTGTTCCAACCTACGAATTTGAAGGTACTTTCTATACAAAAGCTCCATAAAAATGCAGCAACTTGAGATGTTTCACATTTTCCTGCAATTAAGTTAATAAAATTCAGGACTCAGATACATGAAATGGGAGCAGTTTCTGGAAAGAATGGTTTGGTTCCTACCTGTATGGTTTCATCAGGTTGATAAGGGAAATGGAAACCTGTCGAACAATTCTGCAGAACCTCGGGACTTTTCATCCACGCTCTTCGGGCATCACTCACCTTTATTTTGTATTTAAAGATCTATAGCAGAACGGAAAGAGATGCTTGTTAATGGTTATGCAGTAGGTAATGAAGGTATCTTCCTAAAACAAAATCTTCAGCTCAGTTCATTTTATCAAAAATAAGTCCATGAAATTCTCTTAAACCTCCCTTGAACAAGCTTAGAAATGAGGGTCAATTCTTTCAATCAAACTCACTTAAAAATAATAATAAAATACGTGAATGCGATTGACACTGATTTGCAAGGTAAAATGCTACCTAGGATGATATCTATACGCTATATAAAAGGTCGAAGAATAAGGTTTTTGAGTACCTTTGCCAACTCTTCTAGCTTAATTAAGAATCTTTGCTTACTCTAGTTATCAATTTACTTTGTAATCACAAAGTAACCTGGTCACATAATATATTATTCCAGCACTTATTAAGTTAGTTGAATCGAATAAGCTTTGCATAATATATCTTACTAAAAAATCAAATTGATTTGTTAACCCGTTCGGTAACCATTTCGTTTTTGTTTTTTATTTTTGAAAATTAAGTCAACTTCTTCCCAATTTCTTCCCATGATTTGCATCTTTCTTAAGTAGAAGAGTTGAATTTTTAGCCAAATTTCAAAAACAAGTTCTTAAAAACTACCCTTTTCTTTTAGTTCTCAAAAATTGGCTTGACTTATGAAAACATTGGTAAAAAGTAGATAACTAAGAAATTTAGAAGTGGAAGAAGTGTCTATTCAAGCTTAAATTTTCTTTAGATCATTGAACCTTTCACACGTTTTCTATTTTGAGAACCCCTCAAGATTTCAAATGTTTTGTACTGTGCTCTAAGCTCATTAAATTTTGGTGTTGTGACTGAAAAAACAAGCAATGAAGAGGTTACATACAATAACCTAAACATTTTAAACCAAAGTATTATGCCCATGAACATAAGAACCAACGGGAATAACAATGTAGTTGAACAAAAGCCTATTTCATGTTGCACGTACCTCAGAAAGAGGGATGGTTGGTTTCTCTAGGTCATCCCCATCAACAATTATACCAGTACCCTGGCATGCAGGGCAGAAAACAGAATCAATTTGGGTTTTTATTTGTCTCGTTTCACAGTCCTTGCTGTGTTTGCTGCCCTTAGCCTTTTTCTTTCTCCTGTACCTTCGTCTAACTTTTGGACCACCTAGATCCTTCACACTAATCTCATACTCACAGAGAAGTATCCAGTGTATAAGGCAAGAGGTATGAAATACATGAAACACCTAAATCAGCAAATGTTGTAAATAAATAAGCGCCTAAGCCCATACCAATATCATCATAATTGACAATCACATCACAAATCCTGAAAAAGAAAGAACTGACATTACCCCATTAACATTTCGACTACTGCAGGCAAGTCTTCCAGTTTTCATGTTCAAAAGTGTTGCTACATCTTTATGAGTAAGTATCTTCTGTTGACAGATATCACACATCCGCTCTGCAGCTAAACGCTGTTGCCTTCTCAGCTCACGCCTTACTGCTTTATTCAACATTATTGTTTTACTCAAAATTTGATCATCATATGTATCCAGCAACAGCGATGACGTGACACTATTAGAAGCTGAGGAATCTTCACCAGACGAATCATATTGATGGCTTATAGACTGACTAGCATCCTCAGGATCAGAGAAAGATATCTTTCTTTTCACTCGACAGTTCTCATTATTCTGTGATTCAGCTCCAGGACTTGATGAGAGCAATAATTTGACATCATCAAGCAAGCCCTTTCTACCTAAATCAACATTATAAGTGAAAGTAACAATAGCATAATTATGTTCAGGAACTTTGACCTTATTGTCAATCCCGACATTTACTTTACCCAGCCATTCACACCATATTCTGCTAACTCCAGAAAAGATCCCATTCTTTTCAGTGAGCCTAGCAGCGATTTGTCCATAACCCAACTCCCTCACTTTTATATCAGAAATTTCTTCCTTAATCAGTACACCAGGAATCACCAAATGACCCCCATCTCCACCATCGTTCACATTCTCGAAGGAACAATCTTCCATGTTCCTTACATTTCCATTAAACTCATCATGTCCATTGCCATTGCCTTTCGAATTTCCAACATACCTGACAATCGCAAGATTGTTATCATTGTTGTGATACTCCAACAACCTTTCATGATTGTCATTTGACATCCCAACCTGGTTATCTCCTTCAACTGGCTTATGGAAGAAAAGAACACCATCATCAAAAGGCCACGGATTTGGTCCTAAGAGAGTCAGCTTAGCAGCCGATAATCTTTCAGTGTGAAGAGTGCCCTTCAGGTGGTTAAAGAGCACTGAATCACTATAACATGGTGCAAGACACAAAGTACAGAAGAAAATAAACCTTTTCCCATCTTCTCGTAGCTCAACGTATGTGTGCCCTTGTGACCTTACATTGCGTAGAATCGTTCTAGCAGCTTGTTCTCGAAGACTATATGAAGCAGACTTCGGGAACCCCAACTCCATCCTTCGAGCCATTCAATAACTCTCACTGAAGAGCTTGAATTAAAATTTTCAAATTAAAAAATTCGTTAAAAAAGGGCCGAGTTTCACGGTAGAATTCCGTAGTAGTCTTCAATGAAAGAGAGAAGAGAAACAACAGCTTATCTTCTATTCGAAAAGAACCAAAAGCAGGAGCCTATGTTAGGTTTGGCAATAAGAACGAAGAAACCTCACCGACGAAGAAAACTTCGAGGAGTCAACCAACAAGAACAATCAATCTTCAAATTGAAAGAAAATCAACAAATATGCCCAGAATCGAAAGAGAATCCTCGAAGATGCAGACCAGAGCACATCCAAAAGCTAAGAAATTAAAGAAACCCTAAAGAAAACTTAAAAAGGCGAAGGTATACATATTCGTAGCGTGCTTCGTAATGGATTGATCGAAAACCGCGGAGTCCTTCCATCTTCGGCGAGCAAGACGCAGGCAAAGGAAAGCAAAACGTTCGAGAACGAATCTTCCAACTCCATAGCCATCTCCATTGGTTACAAATTGGAGGGCGAAAGAGGGAGGGGAAAACGAAGAAGAAAACCGAAATCGAAATGATTCTGAAGAAAATGGAGGGAAAATGAAGGAAAACTTACAAAATTCTAGAATTCAGCTGGTGAAGAATTGAGAACTGAACCGATTTCTTCGAAGATTTGTCCGAAAAGCAAAATAGAGTCGAGAGGAAGAAGGCAAGCAATGTAGAAACATGTGCTAATAATTAATTATTATTTCTATCGGGTGATTGAGCACCGGAACATAGCAAGTCGCCTGTTATGAGCCGTTGGATTGAAAGTTTATTGTTTTGATGGGTGATGGACGGCAGTAGATTAGGTGGTTGATTAGATAAAGATAGAAGCGAGTGTAGGGAAGAGAAAGTAGATTCGAATATGAGGACATGGGGATGCCTAAACATGATAGTTTGCTTCCTGAATTGAGATAAGCTAAAGAGACAGATTGCTTAAAGGATCTATCGCCACGTGGCTTATTTGGAAATAATATATAATTTATACCGAGTCAATTTTCTTCAATTTGAGGTAATAAGGAGTACTTCTCATAATTGTTGAAACTACGAACTTTTTTTTAATACTACTAAACTCCAAAGTACTTCATAATTTGACTCGTTATCAAATTATATATTATTTTGTAGATCATGTAATTCATGAACGTTATTATTATTTGTAATAATTACTGAAAGTAGTATGAGAAATTATAATTTTTTCTATTAAATTATCAAAAATTCGAGTAGAGAATACATATTCCTTGTATTTCATAAATATGGATATTCTTTTATATTTAATTGTTTGTCATAATTGTTGTTTGTCATAACAACAATAAAATGAAAAATATATCCAAATTATTCTAAATCAACTGATGGTTTGGTTTGGTTTTTTAATATAAAATTGGACATCTTGATTTATATTTGAAGGAAACAAAAAAAGTATTGATTTAGATCAGTTATTTATTAGAAAAAGCAATAAAAAGCGAACCAAACCAATGGTGTGTGTAT
>NC_052358.1:24052626-24073391 GCF_009727055.1 Benincasa hispida
GTGTATATATATATATATATATATATATATTTTTCATCGGGTATCTTTTAGTATCTTAATTATTATGGTGCACATATATTTGTTGTCTAGAAAAAAAAAAACCAATTTATTATGGGGTGTGTATGCTTTTTTATTTAGAAAAGTGCAAAGAAAAAATGTCAAATTTCAATTTAGTAAAAAAGAAATAAGTCCAATTTTAATTTAAATTAGCAAAAGATCATCAATTCAAATACAAAGTAGAAATAAAAATAAAAATTTGGAAGAAAAAAATAAAATGTAAAAAACTGAGAACCAAACCAATAATAAACTAATCCAAATAAATCCAATCCATTGGTTATGTTATTTGTTGGACATTAGATGTATTTTTTTGTAAAACCAATTGGTTTGGTTCTTGGTTGACCCCAAAATCGACGAAATTGAACCGACTATCACCCTTAATAGCAACTTTTAAAAAATATAATTATAAAGATAAAATTACAGTACAAAACGAAGAAAATACGAATAATAATAATAATGTATCGTGCTTGATGTGTGAATTAGAGTATTACACTAGTATATGGACTTCTAAAAATTATATGGAATTTCCAAACATTAATATATATAAAGATAAAATTAAAGTAGGAACAAAAAAGTACAATCATGTTAGGGATAAAATTACAAGCCTTGCTACATAGTTCTACAATAGTATAGTATTATTCAACATCGTCAGAAGAGGTACATAACAATATAATGTTGATGACGTATTTTCTATATATCGTTTTTAAAAATTCTATTTGTTTGTATGTTATGTTATTATGAGTCTTTTAAGAAACGAAACTAAATTTTCAAACACTAGAAAAATAATTTTTAATTTATGTTATTGTTTTGAAAATTGGGTAAGAATTAAAAATGTTTAAACATGTAGCAATTTCAAAAAGGTTAGCTAATGGGCCAAATGGGCCACTGAATTTAAAAATACAGTTACGCTTCTTGAAATCAATGAAATAAGAAAAGCTTCTGAAACGCCAAACCTCGACACCTGAAGAAGGAGGAGGAAACGGCATAGTTCTCACCAATGAACAGTGGAAACATCGTTGAATTGCGAAGAAACTCCACCAACTGGGCTAAGGTAGTGGAAGACATCGTGAAGCTCGAGAAGAAGATATTCCCAAAACACGAGTCTCTTGCCAGGTTCTTCGACGAAGAATTGAGAAAACAGAATTCTGGATTGCTCTTCCTGGACTTACATGGACAAGTCGTAGCTTATGTCATGTATTATTGGCCCTCTTCCCTCTACGCTATCATCGCCAAACTCGCAGGTTCCCTTCCATCCTCTCCCCTAAATTCTCTTCACACACACTTTTTTCGGATATTGTATATCTTTTGTTGAATGTGAAATCTGCCGATGTTCGAATTATCCAGTACTTCCACTTCAGCTTGTTGATGATTTGGTTTAGTTTAGATGGTCTATAACTATAACCTTGCCATCTGGCTAACTTACTCTATTAGTCTCAAATCGATGCAACTTGTTTATGCACATAACCTGTTTGATAAATGGGCTGAGAGAAAATATTCCCATTTTCCCATCTGGGGCTTCTAGGAAAGTTTTAAGAATGGTATATTGTGTGTTAATTTCGAAATTCTGTATCCTTTTTTTACTAATCGCTAGCCAATTATGTGCTTTCCTGGCATGTGGGTTGTAAACAAAGTGCAGTGAAGGAGAACTGTAGGAGACAAGGTCATGGAGAAGCACTCCTGAAGGCAGCCATTGAGAAGTGCAGAACCAGAAACATTCAGCGGATAGGTCTTCATGTTGATCCCTTGAGGACGGCGGCTATGAATCTCTACAAGAAACTTGGGTTCCAAGTTGATAGCTTGATTGAAGGATACTACTCTGCCGATCGAGATGCCTACAGAATGTACTTGGAATTTTGACACATCGTAGCTTTGGAACTAGACTAGACATTTTCTGAGTTAAATTTTATATATCTTGATGTTATATTTATATCAGAAAAGTGATGACCACTTCTATTGTAATTTTATTGTGCATTTGGGTTAGTAATTGATGATGATCTTGAGTTTATGGATCATATGCAGGCAGAACAATTGATTACATTAAGAAAAATAAGAAGGAACCAAATGAAGACAATACTAAAAGCTTAATGGATTAGCCAGGTAGTCGTTTCTTAATTCTCTTTTAAATTATTAGAATTAAGAATATTGTGACGTCTCAAGTCATCAATTAACTTGAGTTAATTTAAACATCTTACATGTACCATAATGTGGTGTTTGAGAATAATGTTTCCCTCTCTTATATGTAAAAAGATTTTTCTCAGTTAAAAAAAAAAAAACAAAATCTTTATTTTCGGTTATCAAATCTAATGAGGAAAAAGAAGAAGCCATAATCATGTGTAATTAACGGTACGAGGATGAAAATGGGAAAACTGTTCCATGGAAATAGGAAAGAATTCTCTGAATCATTTGAAGAATAGAATATCTACTAAATCCTATGATGCAGAGTTCTTTGAAGCCCGAAAAGACGCAAAATTCTTGGCGGGCAGCGGGTATCTCTGGCGGTTGAATATTACGTTCATTAGCCTTCTCTTGGCTATCTGTTTTCTCATTTTCAAACTTGAGTTGTTTGCGTATTTGTCTGGCCAATTGAGTAATTGGCAACAAATGGTAAGAATGTTGAGGATCTGCATGCAATCCTTGTTGAAGTTCGTGAATTCTGGAAATGGGATGGTTGGAATCGCCATGATTTTGTACGGAATTTGGTTGATAAGGGCTTGGCAGAGGCATTTTGGCCATTTGCCCTATGGACCCAGTGACCCAATTCCATGGTATTGCTTTTTGGCTTTCTTGCACCATTTTCTGGGTTGTATCTTTTTGTTTCTTAACATTATTTTGGAGGGATGAGGCTGGGAAGAGCATTATGCAATCAGAGTTTGGGGTAGGGACTTGAGAAGGAGACTTCAAGTTTCTTGGGGAAATTCGAAAGTCTGAAATTGCTTTCTCTTATTTCTGCATTCTGCTTGTCCTTGGTAATTTCTCTCTAAATGGGCCTGTGTCTGTGTAGAAAATACATTCCTTATCTCATGGTGGCTGATATCTTTACGGAGAATAATCTCGAATAATGTGATGAAGTAGAACATGCCTCTGTATTCCATCTTTCCCTCCTAAGAAGAAAATACATGACCTACAAATCTAAAGAGTGTTCATGGCGTTCATTATTGACCAGGCAAAGTGTAGGAATGATCTTCGTATTCATTACTCTTTTTCAAATTATGGTTCTTTGTAGAATAGCTTCCAAATCCCCCATAGATATATTAAGATGCGTCTATGAATTTAAACAAACTTGTAAGGAGTATTATAGCAGTTAATATGATTGAGATTTGGATTCTGTGGCAGACCTAGTTGGTTTATGGGAAGACAATGGGATACCACCATGACTGGGATGTAGCTTACATCTTTGGTCTTGCTTAAATTTCAGGTTCATGTACAGTTTTTTTGGCCTAGGAATTCTTTTATGTGTGATCACATGCTTGGGTCATATTGCTGCTGAAACTGCTAATGGTTGTTGCCTTCATCTGGTACTGTATTCTTAATTGTCTCTATGCTATGAGTCTCTCCTACCCTATTTTTCTTCAATAGATTACTTGACATATGAGAGTCTGATTATCCTTAAATGAATGTAGTATATGGTGCTTGTCTTTATGGTTCTCATGGTGGAGGCTGGGGTGACAACAGATGTATTTCTGAATCGTGACTGGGAGGAGGTGAAGATTTTACTCAAGGCTTATGCATCATCTAAAAGTTAAAAATAATGATCATCACAAAATGCCAACTTGGATGCTACTAGATATTTATAATTCTAGCTGATAACTTTTAAGTTTACGCCAGGATTTTCCAAAAGATCCAAGTGGAAGTTTTGATCAGTTCAAACATTTCATCAAATTGAACTTCGATATCTGCAAATGGATAGGGATCTCAATGGTGTCTATTCAGGTCTCTCTCTCTCTCTCTTCTCATGTTGGTCTGTCTTGAGATAGGGAGTCGTTCTGACAAACTCGCCACGTTGATGGACTTGTCTCAGGGTTTGTCTCTCTTGTTGGCAATGGTACTAAAAGCAATTGGATCGCGTCGATATTACGACAGCGATGATGAGTATGCTTCTGAGAGGCTTCCACTTCTTAAGAATGCTCTTCATTCACCAACTACATGTGTTATTGGGGACCCTGTCTTTCCATCTAAAAATGATACATGGAACAAACGAACCGACGACGAGGTATAAATTTACAATCATGTAATTCTCAACTGTGAGGCTTCTTATATATACGATGCTCTGCGTCACCTTATTATTGTCACTTAGTTACCATAAAGTCGTTGTCCTTTTGTGGCTTTTAAGCTACAATCAACCAAGCCTATCAAAGTGTTTCCTATCTCTTTGCAATTACCGTTTTTAGCTCTCAATCTTGTCATTAGAACAACTCATACTGCTGATTTCCCTTTGAAGTTGTTTCCATTTTGTCTAAGCTCATAAGAACTGTTCATTCATCCATTTTCTGATTTCAGCCCAAGTTGTTGAGCAATTAATTGCCCTATTTATGCCATAAAATCGGTATCTTCGAAATTGATTTGATTTCTTTGACCTTTGCAGTAAGCCTGCAACAGAAGCAACATATTAATTTGTATTGAATCCTCCCACTGCATTTTAGGTGTGTCATTTCCTCCAATGGGCTCACTCATTTATGGTATGCACTTGGTTTTGCTTTGTTTCATTTTTCTCTTCTTTTCCTCTCAGGAAAGACATTAGACCCAAAACCCAAAAGAGCAAATCTGGCATGGACTTCTTGGTAGCAACATAATGTAAATGAATCTTCTCATGGGTTACAGTAAGCTATTTATTTTTCAACACTGTAGATCATGTCAACACAAGTAATTTTATTTGTAGTATTGAATAAGATCAAGTTTAGAAAGATATTCCTGATCGGTTCAGATGTCATATTGACAATACAAATATAATATGTGAATAATATTTTATAGAAAATGTGGTTCATACTGTTCCAGTAAAAGCAGTTTCCTGATGGTATCTGAATTTAATATCATTTACGGATATGATTCGTTAGTCATATTTTCTTCATGTCTTGATTTGGCTGCATCTTTGTTTGGATGTATCATGGGATCAAGTATTAAACGTCTAATAGTTCTTAAGCAATCTTGTTTCTGAGCACCTATAAACTTTAATAATAAGAACAGAATATCTTATTATTAACTTCAGATCTTACCATTTAATATGGTCAGTCAGTCAGATTTTATAATAATAAGGCTATATCAAAAAATTAAAATGTTTTGGACTATAATTTGTATAGATTTAGATATTTTGTGAGTGAACTTTAACATGTTGCAATTTAGTTTTTTTACTTTTATGTAAGAATTTAGTTGATCTCATAAAAAATAAGTATAAATTGTTTATTACGTAATATTGTAGTATTTATAGTTTTTAAACAAATTTGATTATTTTATCAAAAAACATGTATAAGACATTTCTTTAAATCTTAGCTACATTTTTCATGACAGAGACTAAATTGTTATAAATTGTAAAGTAGAGATTGAATTGTTACTTATTAAAATTTAGATATTAAATTGTTACAAAATTGACAGTATACAAACTAAATTATTACTGTCTACCATATAGGGACTAAAATTGGTACTTCCCTAAAAGTTTGGGGTCCAAGTAATTTGTTTAACCAAAGAAAAAAAGTAGTTTAGAAACTTATTCTAAAACAAAAGGTGTAACTAGAATTCCATTTTGGTATTAAGAGACAATTATATCTTTACTTTCCAAAGTTTGGGATCTCTGACATTTTCTTTAAGAAAATAGGTTGATAATACAAGTATTATTACAGTTAAGATTTTTTTAGTTTACTTATGTTAAATTTTTTTTGTATGAAAACAATATTTCTTTATTTTTGTTTTCAAAATAAAAATATATTTATATTTTGTTTCTCCCTCCTCCCTTCTCTCTTTCTCAACTATTTTTTGTTTTTAAAAAAAGTTAAAAAGATTTAAATTCTTTTGGTTCTAGTACTTTGAATTTTGTTTAATGTTAGTCTATATACTTTTAAAAAATTCTTAAAATGAACTCATGATGCTTGTTTATTGTTAGTTTTTTCAAAAAAAAAAAAAAAAAAGTCTTAATTAGCATTCCTATATATTTTCCTATAGTCATTTATTGTATAAAAATTGTTATTATTTAACAAATTCCAATAAAAACTAGTTTCAAAAAATTAAATTTAAGATTGATTAAAATTACATAGACTAATATTAGACAACTGAATGTATTAAAAATTAAAATGAAATGAAATATAAAATACAATGACAAAAGTAGTACTTTTAGGAACAAAAAAAAATATTGTGTTAGCCTTCATGAACTATGACAACAAAACTTTGTGAATCAAAATGCTAATAAATTAAAACTTCAAGTAGTAAGATCTTATTTGGTAATTATTTTTTTTGTTTTTTTAAAAATTAAACCTATACACTTTTTTCGTTTTTAAATTTATTGTTTTGTTATCCACTCTTATTATTTTTTATTAATATTTTTAAAAAATAAGTTAAATTTTGGAAGCTAAAAAAATAGTTTTTAAAAATATATTTTTCATTCCAACTTTCATGGTTGAGAAAGATCCAAACCATTTCAAGAAAATGAGTAGGAAATACAAATTTGAATAACTAAAAAGGTAATTATCACTGGTTTCAAAGTGTTGAAAGTGGAATGGTTGGGGTTGAGTTTTAATTGGAAAGTAGAAATGTTGAAATTATAATGTGAAAACAAAAGAGATGAAAATGGGGATGGAATTTGCATGTGAAAAGGGACAGAGAAGAGGGGCCAACAAATTTAATGAATTCATTACAAAACATCCAATCAAGTGGGGTCCAATTTGGTAAAATAATATTGGATTTATTTGTCCACTTTGAAACAAACCTTTTGGCTTATTTGTCCTCAAAAATCAAAATCATCCTCTCTTTTCCTTTTCTATCCTTCAAAATAACTTATTTTTATGATAACAAAATATCACTATCTATTAATGATAGATTGACATCACTTAGTAATAGAAGTCTATTACGATAATACTTGACTAATTTTTCTACACTTGAAAATAAGTTTTCCTTTTTAATTTAATGAAGACTGCCTAAAATTCTAATTGTGTTAAGTCGCCTTATTCCACGGAAACTGATTTCATATAAATGCTTTTCTCACCCATTGTTTCATTGTCGTCTATTTCAACCAAGACAAAAAACAAATATTATTTTCTCACCTTTTGAGTCTTTTTATTATATATATAATTTTTATATATTTTGACATGCATTTCTCTGTTATCTTTCTTTTTGAGAGTGGGCTTCTCTTGTCTTCTCTTTTTGAATAAAATCCATCAATTAATTGTGTTATATTCTTTTGTTTCTTTAATACAACAGCAAGTGGAGAGTTTTTCACTTTTATTTTAGCCTTTTTTATATTTTATTCTTCTTTAAATTCCTTTACAACCCCTTTTCTTGTAATATACTTTTTAGAAGTGTTACTTTAAATTAAAACTCAACGAAAGTTTGTTACTGAAGTACGTAACGAACATGTGGTGAAATAAACATTCAGTCGTGAGATGTTGATGTTGGAATAATAATCGTTCGAAAAAAATGCAACTTTAAAGTGCTAGTTACAAATTCCGTTGCAACAATCGTCTTTATTTTAATAATATTTTCTATTTGCAATTTAACAATATTAAGAGAGCTAATTAGTTTACTTGGAAGATCAAAAGTTTTATTAATATAAATTATCACTAAATAAGTAGAAATAATTTCAAACAATTAATTGCCATTGATAGGATGTGCCGCATTGTTTGAACAATTTTCTAAGAGTGTAATTCTTTTTGAAAAAAAAAAAGAAAAGAAAGAAAAAGAAGGAAAAAATTGTTCTATCTTCTTTCCCCAACTATAATTCAATTATTAGTTGGAATTTTCACTTTCTTGTTTAAATTCAAATATAATATAAATTTTCAAAGCTATGTATTGAGTTACATCACTTTTATCATCTAAGAAAAGAAAATCTAATTTGTATTTTTTTTTTACCAAATTTCATATATGTATATATATATATTTAATCAACCATAAGGATTTTTTTATTTTTTAATTAACCAATTGGTGTGGCTGGACATGTGACTTGTTTGAACTTTGAACAATTTCTAAAATAAGAGTGCTCTTTTCTTTCACTTTTTTTTAAATGTTTGCAAAATTTATTTATTTTTAAACATTAACCTAACCATCATTCAACTTTTAGTTTATTCTTTTCACTTCATCCCCATTCGAATTCAAATATATGTATATATTTTTTAAAAAATTGTTATGTATTAAATTTGATCAGAATTTCAAAATTACAAATATTAATGGATATTATCCTAGAATTTTTTTATAAATTTTATAATTATTATTTAAGCTTTTCATTAGTTCATCTTAGAGTAGAAATTCGAACATTAGATCTTTTGATCGATGACACACATTTTATGTTGAACTAATCTCACTTTGTCATCAAAATTTAAGTTCTTAGATCTAATTTTCTATATTTATGTTTATTTTTGTGATTAATTGATTATATTTTACAGATACTTATACAAATATCATAAATATTGATTAATCCTTGATAAATATTTTAATCCATGATATTTATTCTAAAAGGAAAAAAAAAACCTCTTAATAGGGTTACCCAAATTATCATCATCTTTTTTTTTCTTCTGTTTTTTTGTATTGCCAAATTTCATCAATGTTTTTTTTTTTTTTTTTTTGAAAGACCAAGTTTCATTAGTGATTTATACAAAAAAGAAATTTAATTAATTAATTAGTATGGTGGGACATATAACCGATTTGAACACCTTTAATCATTTAACTTAACATAATTCAATTTATAAATTAAATTTTACTCTTTTTTATTTTAATTAAAATTTGTTGGAGTAAGAATTCAAACTTCTAACCTCTTAGTCAATGATATAATATCTTAATCAATTGAGATACATTCCAGTTTGACTAGATTTTCACTCTCTTTATATGATTTTGGCTTGAACTTTGTTCTTTGTGCAAAAATACCGTTAAACTTTTAAATGTTTAAAGAATACTCTTAAATTTTAAAATTATTTCAAAATTAGCTTTGGATGAAAACCGTTAGTGTTTGGTTTAAAATATCCTAAAACTTTCAAATTTACCCTAAATTTAAAAACAAAAATTCAAAAATACTCTTATTGTTATTATATAAACAAAAACCGTCAATTTCTAGTGGTAAAAATACGAGCCACATTAGTATACCCTTACCTAAAAAAAAAAAAAAAAATGTCTTTTTTTGTTTATTTGTTCAATACCCTTACTCCCTTCTTCTGGTTGTTTATTTTAAATAATAAATAATAATAACAAAATAAAATTGTCCCTTCCAATTGAGATATATTGACTATAACAAGAAAAAGAATAATAGAACCGTCAAAAAAATTTCAAGACTAAAATGTTTTAACAATATTGTACGTTCAGAGTTTAGTGGATGTTAATAGTCAAATACGGTGTTTGACTATTTATCGTTTTGATGAGTTTTAAGGAGAGATTTTAATTTTGGTTTTTGTGAAATTTTATGTTTTAAACTTGAATTTTGGTTTATATTTGGTTGCAGAGAAAATTTGCGTAAGAATTGAAAAATGAAAAAATATCTATATGAAAAAAAGAGTATCAATAAAGTTGTTTAAAAAATTGGTCAGTTTTTTAATTCAATATAATTTTAAGTAAATTGATCACTATATTGACATTAAGAATATTTTAATTTTCTTTTTTTTTTTTAAAATTAAAAGTATTGATGCAACTTTTAAAAGTTTAACGATATTTTTGAAACAAGGTATTAATAATTTCAAATCATATATTAATGATAAGAATATTTTGATTTTGATTTTTTTAGTTTAGAGGCACTATTGAAATTTTTAAAAGTTTAAGAATATTTTTTTAAACAAAGTATTAACGATATCTATCCAAAACTCGCGATAAAAATATTTTTTAACGTTTTCTTAAAAGTTAAATATAATATTGAAACTTTTGAAAATTTAGAAGTATACTCAATTGAGTAGAAAGTTTAGAAGTATTTTTTTTATGATTTAGGCTATGATTTTAATAAAGATAGTAGTATGGTAGGGCATGTGGCCTAATTAAGGGTATAAAATACAATTTTGTTAGCCTCCCGTATGACTATGCGAAATTAACGCCTCAACTACCGAAGGGTCCCACAGGAGGGGCATTTTGTAATTAAAGTCAAAAGCAGTGGTCCATTTGATAAATCCTTTTACACTTTTTTATATTTACTTAACGGCCCTCTTCCACACCTGCAACATCATACTTGTGCTCCAACAAAAACCGTCGCCCACATACTCCACAATCCTCTCACTCAACTGTTTTTCTCGATCACAGTGCTCGCCGGAAACTGACATTGTCGGTGGAGCAAGCGCTGTCGTCGCCTACGCAGACGAAAATGCAGCTCCTCCTCCCCCGCCATAGTTTCCGGCTCATTAGAGCTTTGTTCTGTGCTACGGCTTTGCTTCAGTGGTTCACGGCGGCGGCTCAGCTCCAACACCGTGTACCGAATCTACATTGGCTTCCAGCCACTGCCACGTGGTACGGAAGTCCCGAGGGAGATGGTAGCGACGGTACGGTGGTTCCATTTCCCTACATTTTTCTTTTGTTCTGTTTTCTTTAGGTCTGTAAATTTATGGGTGGACTCTGTTTCTTTGAAATACTTTCTGGAAGTTGCCATTAAAATGTGAGTACAAGAGGTTGAATTAACGAAAACCCAGTTCATAAATCACTTAAACCCAGCCCTAATTTCACTTTTTGTTAGTTCTTTCCTGCTAGAAATTTAGGGATCTGAAAATGTGAAATCACAGGTGGAGCATGTGGGTATGGTAATTTAGTGGATGTGAAGCCTCTAAAGGCCAGAGTTGGGGCTGTGAGTCCAGTTCTGTTCAGAAACGGTGAAGGGTGTGGAGCCTGTTACAAAGTAAAATGTTTAGACCAGAACATTTGCTCCAGACGAGCTGTGACTATAATCGTCACCGACGAGTGCCCCGGTGGGTATTGTTCGAATGGCAATACCCACTTCGATCTCAGCGGAGCCGCTTTTGGCCGTATGGCCATCGCCGGCGAAGGTGGGCAGCTGAGAAACCGAGGGGAAATCCCAGTAATTTACCGACGGTACAAATTCGTTCCAACTCTTGTATTTTGTCACTTTATGAATTGTTTGTTTGCATCTCTGTTTTCAATTTTGTCGCTTATTTTTTGTTGTCGTAAATCTGTAGGACTCCGTGTAAGTACCCAGGCAAGAACATTGCGTTCCATGTCAATGAAGGCTCGACAGATTACTGGCTCTCACTGTTGGTTGAATTCGAGGATGGGGATGGAGACATAGGTGCAATGCAAATAAAAGAAGTAAGTAAAGAAAATAAAAATTAAAGAACAGGCTTTATTACCTGAAGCATATTCCAGTGCTTTAATTAGAATAATTTAAGATGTGAAAAGATAGAAAAGGTGGTACTTTAATTACAGGTTGAAAGTTGAATATCCCAGTGGAAGAATCTTTGAAAAAGAAGCATCTTTAATAGAAGAAAAAGCGTGGAGTTTTAAAAAAGAATCCGATTGATTAAAAACATATCGAGAAAGGGAAGGTAAGCGGGTTTGAAAAATGATTTTGAGTAATTTTTGTGTGTTTGGCAGACAAATTCAGGGGAGTGGCTGGATATGAACCATCTATGGGGGGCAAATTGGTGCATAATTGGTGGGCCATTAAAGGGCCCATTCTCGGTGAGATTAACAACATTATCTACAGGAAGAACCCTCTCAGCGAGGGATATAATCCCAAGGAATTGGTCTCCCAAAGCCACTTACACTTCCCGCCTTAATTTCTTCTCTTGATAAAGAAAGATAGAAGAGAAAAAAGAAGCAGTTAGCATTGACAAAAGAAGGGTATATTTGCTTCCTTTTTGTTTTATTATGCCTTAAAGGGGGAGCTTCCCTTCTCTGTAGCAGGAAAAGTAGCCGTTATCCGTTTTCTTTGAGTAGAAAAAGTGACCGTTGGAGTGCGAAATGGCATCCAATGAATGAGTAGAGACAGTAGTAGTGAGTGTGGTGTGGGGATATTGAATATTGATAGCCCTCTCCAAAGAGGAGAGAGAGCGTGGGTATTGTATTGTATTGTGTTATTAATTTCTCAACTTGTTGCTTTACTTTGTTTAATCAACTTTGGTCTCTTCACTCAAACTATGCTCATTTAAATAGGGCTATATACAGCTGGTTTTCAGCTCCTTGGATAAAGTGTTCATTGCTTTTACTTTACTAATTTTATTTGTATCCTCAAATCTCTCACATTATTCACAACATAGTTGATGATAAGGTCTTCGAGGTTCAAATTTTTACTATTACATCTCAAAAGAATGGTTTTAAATGATTTTACAAGTTAAATACCGTCTGAGAAACCGTGGATTGAAAAGTTGTAATAATTTTTTTTTTTCTATTACAACTTTTCAATCCCAACTTCAATTTTATACCTTACTTACAAAAAAAAAAAAAAAAAAAAAATATTGGAAATTCTCGTTACGATTTGAAATATTTCTCGTAAAAAAATCTCTTACAAAATTTTTCGTAAATTTAAGTTTAAAATAATTAATTGAAACTTATTAAAAAATTAGAATTGGAATGTGTAAAAATAAAAATTAGAATAAAACTTAGGGTAATTGAGATTTGTTCATCGGTCCAAACTTAAGTTCAACGAATTAATTAAAAAAACATGATTTAAATAAAATGAAAAACATACACAACATTTATTGCAAAATTCAATTTTCTGGTAAGAAACTTACCAGGAAGAAAATGTAAAGTTTTTTTTTTTTTTTTTTTTTTTTTTTAAATTATTAAAATTAAAAGGGTTGTTTTCAAATATAGGAAAATGAATCCAAATATTTACACAAATAACAGTCTATCGTTGCTATTAGTTCTAAATATTTTTAGAAATTATGCAATTTAAAATAATTTTTCAAATTTAAATTAGTTATTATTTATTAGAATTAATTTTCTAAAAAAACAAACCTTCTATACATTTTTCTAGTAAGTCGTACCGGAAAAATAGACAGAAAGCATATGTAATCAATGAATCATGGAACTTTTGTTCGTGATATCTAAGTGGAATTGAAACAAGATTTAATAGAGATGAATGAAATGATGATAACAGTCCCGATCATGAGATACTTGGTGAATTTGAATTGTTTACGTAGAGGGTACGACCATTAGGGGCGTCAAATTTTCGAACACTATCGACGGAGGAAAAACGTATCACACATTGGTACATTCTCAACAATTGTAAAGAAATAACAGATTATTGCAAGTACGTTTCAAATTTTATAATTTTCTAAGTTCTCAGATAAATTCTTTGATATAACTTTCTAATGATCAATCTAAGGAAACACTTGAGATTAATTCATCGTGAAACTCAAAGCGCCTCTAACTTATATATAAGACATCAACACAAATTTCCCTATTGGTTTAGATCTCAAGTATACATAGTATTGGAAGTTGAGAGTTGATCCATTTTTTATAGTCATTTTTAAAGTATAATGAATTATCAGGTTTTACAACTACGCGAGAGAGAAGATCTCCCTGATGATTTATTTTCACTTGCAATGGGACTTTCGTTTGAGGTGTGCTCTTACAATGGATGCATTGTTAATGAGGTACAATTTCACACTGCAGAGCGTGATAATCGTCAAGCTACACAAAATAGTGGAATCCTGGTGGCCAGGGAGATCAGTGGAAATAGAAGTATGGATAACAATTTCTACTGTGTTTTAGATGAAATATTAGATTTCTAATATGCAAAAAGAAGACGTGTTTCTATGTTCAAGTATAGATGGTTTGACACAAATAACAACAAAGGTAATAAGACACACGTGGATTTAGGATACAAATGATCAACACATCACGCTTTTGGTATGTTGATAAGCCTTTCATCTTTGCTATCCAAGCACAACAAGTCTTTTACCTCAACAACATAAAATATGGTAGCAATTGAAAAGTTGTTCAAGTAATCCAAAATAAGAGAATATGGGATGTACCAAAAATGGAGGATGTTGAAAATAAATAACTAGATTTACTAGAAATTTTCGGTGGAGTTCGAGTGGATGAAACCATTGAGGAGGTTACTTTATGCAGAGTCGACATTGATCCTTTAGTTGTGGAACAAGCAATTATTCGACATGCCGATGATGATTTCATAATCGATGATGAAGAACAATTATCTCCCAGTAATAGTTCACGTGCTGACGAATAATTAGATTTTGATGACGATGATGACTAATCATGTATCTACTCAATTCTCTTTCTTTGTTTACACATATTTAATATTGATTTAATATTGTTTTTTCTTTTTTGTGTTTATATAGATATGATGTCAGTATATAGATATGATGTCAACCCCTAATAGGCAACATGAGGCAGAGAAAGAATTTCGAGAGCAAGAGATATATCTAGGCAACACGAGATCTTCTGTAGGTGACACTTCATGTTAGTATTCGTACACATCTTCTATTGACTGAAATACATCCTAAACTGTTTTAATTTTTTAATTCCTCAGATAGTAGCTCTCCATTCACTCAAAAGAAACGAGAGCACTCGCAGAACATCGAGTTGGAAAAATATGTGCAAAAGTATGGGAGAATTCCAAACGTAATAAAAAAAGGGGAGAAGAAGTCGATTTGTCAATGTTCGGTACGATTTAGTAATGTGATTGGTGTCGCCATCATATCTGCATTTTCAATACTTTGTCTTACTTTCACTGATGTTCCAAACGAATTTGTAGAATTGGCTAAGAGTAAGTTGTTGGTAAGTTTATAAGTTTTTTCTTTTAGATTGTCATAAACATCTTATATGCTAATTATTCCTTAATCCTTTTGTAGCCTCATTTTGTGCTTGATTTATTCAATCAACCATTTAATAATTTTATTGAACATCAAATGCAAAACTCGTTCAAAGAATTCAGAGCAGATTTGCATAGACATCACAGGAAATGTAGCAACCCTCAGCAAGCACGTATCATCTCGCTAGCTGGGTTAAGAATAGACCAGAAGATTGACATTTTTTGTGTGACTGCTTCGAGAGTGAAGAATTTTAGGTTATAATAATTGAGGGCGTGTATCATTTACTTCATTTACTATTATAGAATATCCTTTTATTTATTTTTTGTTCGAATGTAGGAAATTTCGGAGAGGAATAGGACAAATAGAGAAATTACCGTTTGACCACATAGGCAAATCGAAGTCGTTCCTACAAATTCAATTTAAGCTGTAGGAAAAACAAGGTCGAGAAGTAGGATGTGTTGACCTATTTAAAGAAACACACTCTAAAGGTGGCAAGTTCGTGAATCGGGCAGCTGAGAATGCACATATAATCAATTTTGTTTTATTTTCATTTGTAAGTTCAGTCCCTCGTACTTACACACTTAATTAATATGTGCAGAATCAAATGTTAGAATTACAATCCAACCCCACTCTAGAAGGTTCCAAACTACTATCAGAGGACGAAATTTATGAGATAGTTTTGGGTAGACGACTCAGTCTTGTAAAAGGTATAGATTGGAGCCCTAAACCTAAGTCAAGAAGGGGTAGCAACTCATCGAGTTCATCATATACTCAAGGAATGGAAAGTAGTGAAGTGAGGGAATTGAAAGCCAATTTCGAACAGTCTCAATCGAGGATTAAGGAACTTGAAGATGTTAAAAAACAAATGAGAGAGGATCATGTAAGAGAAATGGAAGAAATAAAAAAAATGATTGAAGATATGATACGATCACAAAGAGAAGGGTCATCGAATTGGGTATGATTACTTCATTATCTAGTTGTCTAATATGTTACTATTCTGCAGTTATGGTAGCAAAGTAGTTATGTCTTACTAGTAGATTTATGATAATGAATTGTTGGCTATCCTGTAGTTATGGTAGCTAAACAACTGGATTTTGATGTGTTTTCGGGAGTTATTGTGTGTTTGTGGATGTTTATGAAATTTGAATATTGTAGGGGGGTGGGTTGAGATTGGTTCTACTTGTTTTGGAGTTCAACTTGGAGCTTTTTGTGTGCTTGTGGATGTTTATGAAATTTGAATGTCATGTGAGGTGGGTTGAGATTGGTTACGTTACACTTTTTTTAGAGTTCAACTTGAAATTTTTTGTGTGTTTGTGGATGTTTATGAAATTTGAACGTTGTGTGGGTGGATTGGATTGGTTATAGTTTTGGAGTTCAACTTGGAATTTTTTGTTTGTTTGTGGAAGTATATGAAATTTGAATGTTGTGTGGGGTGCATATGAATTGATTATACTTGTTTTGGAGTTTAACTCGAAATTTTGTGTGTGTTTGTGAATGTTTATGAAATTTGAATGTTGTGTGGGGTGAGTGTGGATTGGTTATACTTGTTTTGGAGTTCAACTTGGAATTTTTTGTTTGTTTGTGGGAAGTTTATGGATTTTGAATATCGTTTGGGATGAGTTAAGATTAGTTATTCTTTTGGAGTTTAACTTGTGGTCTTTGTGTGTTTGTGGAGGTTTCCAATTAAGACATGTAGTCTTTGAAGTTTGCTAATTTTCTTTGTTTTATAAGATTGTTACTCATTTCTTTGTTTTGTAGGATTGTAGGATTTTCTTTGTTTTGTAGGACTTGTAGGATTCACCTTATGGTTTTTGTTTTCTTGTAGGATGCTGTTTGAAGAGGATGTTGGAAATGTTGTTGGAGATGTAGTGATTGAGATCATGTATTGGAGACATTGTTTTCATGTTCTTTCATCTATGTATTTGTGAAGATATATTTTTTTTGTTTGTTTATTTCTTTTATGTATTTTGCCAACATTTTTCTATTTTAATAAAGAATACTATGGACTTTGTTTGTTTATTTTATTTTTTATGTGAATATTTTTTAGTTGTTTAATAATGTTATATAGGTTATTCATATCAAACTAGAAAAAAATTAAAAGTAAATGACCATCTCTCGATGAAAAACGTTGGTCCAGCCGTCAGGAATTTTAGAATTTAAGTTATCAATTCTCTCTCAATCCCTTTCTAAGGCTGAAGAATAGTCGAAAAGACCTTCGTGGTGGTTCACAGTCGGTCCGTGAGATGATTGGAGTAGAATTGATGGTCAATTTGGAGCTACGAAGATTGGGACTCAAACCCTAGTTTCAAAATTATTTGCATGCATATTTTATCTTTAAATTTAATGAAATTTAGAGTACTTAAGATCCAAATTGTTGCATGCACGTTGTTTATTCTTACAGAAAGCACATATAAGGTTTTTTTTTTTTTAATTATAATTATTTAAATTTAAATTATTTATTAATTATTAAAAATAAAAGAATATTTTTTTAAAAAATCACTCTGTCCATTTTCCTAGTAAGTCTTACCGAGAAAATGGACAGAAAGCACATAAGTAGGGTTTCGTTTTAATTTAAAAAATAGTTATTTAAATTAAATTTCGTTTCGGCTACGTCTCTTATTGGAAAATTGAATTTCGCGATTAATATTGTGTGTGTATTTTTTATTTTATTTAAATCATGTTTTTTTTTTTAATTAATAGCAACTTGAAATTATTTTTTTAAAAAAGAACAATAATGTGTTGAAAAATTTCTATATTGTTTTCATGGTTATTTGAGGGAATGTTCCATTTATATTCTTAAACTTTAGAGAATTTTGTATCAAATTATTTTCTAAACAACTTTTGAAAAGGTATTAATTTACATCCATTATTACATTTCTTTTTGAAAAAATCTCATGTGAAACTTATAATTATATCAATTGAATCTCTAAACTTTTATAAATCAATTAATTTAGACTTTTAGTAATAATTGCTTTTTTTTAGAATTATCCATTTTGTAACACCAACATTTAAAGAAGTCTTCAAATATTCGAGAGTTATTGCATGAATGATTTTCAAAGGTAATCGAATAAATGATCTAAATTGACCAACTTATGAAAATCTATGAATTTAATTGACTCAAAACTATAAATTTTAAATGATTTTCAAAGCTTCATTTTTGGTGATGTTTTTTAAAAAGTAAAATCTAAAATCAATTATTTGCATTAATCAAAACCACCTCCAAAGAGAAAATGATGAAGATATTAGAGAGTGAAATTTAAAAATCTTTGAAAGCCTAATTAGATTGGAGTGTTGACTATTATTAATAAATTTATGGATATTTTTTTCTGTTATAAATTTTATATAATTATTTATAGATTTTAAGATTTTGAATTTGAATACAATGAAAATAAAATTTGCAGAATGTATTTCATTGAGTGAATTTAAAAACAAAATTTTCACATATATGTCTAAATCATTATTTATGTAATGGTTCATATTGTGCTTTTTTTTTTTTTTATTAAGACACATGGAAATGATATAAAAAAAAAAAAAAAAGCACTCTCATCGGTAGTTTATGAAATAAAAAGAGTAAATCAATATATGCTAGAATCATTACGAATCACAGATGTAACTAGTTCATGAATTAATTACAAAGATTAGAGCATAGTCGTTTTCATTGACTAACACGCGTTAATAATAGCAAACCATGCATGCACTTAAATATATTTGATTTTTAGTATAAATAAAAAATATAATTAGATACACTACTATATATAGTTTGAAGAGATAGTAAAATGACGAGTGAAAGTTGCAAATACACAATGAGTAAGAGATTGGGATCAAGAAAGATGAGAGGAACCTTGCTAATTGTAGGATTGAAAGACAACACTATAAGGAGGGGATGAGTAGAGTTGCTTTCAAAGATTAAAACTTTTTAAAGAAATTTAAATGAAACCAATTCATTCTAAAATAAATTAAAATAATAAAATACTTAGCAATAAATACAGAAATTAAAAGAATAGAGAGAAAGAAATGACAATAATAATTTTTATAGTGGTTCGAATCCCTACTCCACTCTCCAAGACTCCTTCTTAGGTATTTTACAACACAGATTCTCTTACGGATGAGATCCAAACTAATTTACCACTCTTTTTATGGGTTCAAGAGTCAAACTACTTTTGATCCTTTTTTTCGACTATCTCCGTGTTGGGGTTGATGCCCTAAAGTCTCGTGTCCTGTAGTTTGTAAACAGTTTGTACGAACGCTTGTGTTGTATAATATATGATATTTTACTTCACATTTTGTTTTTGCTCAGTTGTATGTTTTATTTGCTTTACCAAAAACCAATAAACATAAAATCCCTAGTTATCTGTATGTAACTTAAGCATGTATGCTGTGACATATAAGTGGATCATGTCTTGAGTGATAACCAAAATGGTATGTATTATATGAATATATGAGGGAAACCTTATCCTGGTAACGCTACGGATGCGGTCCATTTTGTGGAATGGTCACAAGTGTTGTGACTTGTCACAGATGGTCTGATCCTGATCATTCGTGTTGGGGACATGTGAGCGGAGGTGTCCTATATAAAAAATTTGTATAAGACCTGACCACGAAGTATTAACATCTCGTTATATAACACCGTTCATGATAGAGACTTCACTTCATTAGGATGACCATAGGTAACATGACCTCAATCCTGAGTGTGTTAGGAACTGCTGCCATTGAGAGCGATCCTTTGATTTGTATGGGTGCGAATGTCCAGGTCGTCGATTCAAACCTACCATTTTGGGGATTCGTCTGATTTGGGAGTTGGAAACTCAGTTACACAAGAAGAAATTCACTTCTTCCCCAAAGCAGGGGCAAGTAGATAGATAGCTTCCTTAAAGGCTGATTCCATGGCTTGAACGATGTGGCGCCACACACATTCTCTTGGCCCGAGAGGTGTTCACACATAGTTGGACTATGTTGTATTGTTCATTAAAGGAATTAGTGGCACTTAAAGAGTGAGATGTAACTACAGGGGCAAAATGGTGAATTGGCCTAGCTGTACTTACGAGCATCTATGAAGGGTCATCGTACTCATGATCGGTTATATCTGATGGACACAGAAATATATCTGTGGCAAGAAGAATTCAGCTGTTGGTCTTTAGTGGAATGCCTGATAGTTAACGGATGGTAGATCTTGTGGCTAAAGAGTTTAGTCAGCTATTCACATACCGTTGGAGCTTCAAGCAACAGGTCCATAAGGTCCCCTAGGTAGCTTGGATAAAGTCGAGAATCAGTTTTTGGGTCAGTTTAAAATGTTCAAATTGACAAGAGGGAGTTCGATTATATATGATATAATTGAACTGATTATTATATAAGATATAATTGGCTAAATGTATGAGATAAATTATTTTTGGAGGAAATTAGATATAAATATGATTTATATCAAGTGGAGGAGAAATTACTATAGTAGATATATGATATCAAACTATAGGATAAGAATATAATATGATTGTATTCATTTATTAATTAAATTAATTAATTATGAGATATTTGGCCAAAATATTCTCCTCAATCATACGTTAGCGAGAGAATCAGTCTTCGGTTATTGTAACCGAAGAATAAAATGAAAATTTGTTTTATTTAGCAAAAAGTTCGAAAAAATCGCAATTGGTGTGAAAACATCTTGATCGTTTAGCCGAGAGCCTATACGATAGAGCTTCATTGTCTAAACGATCGCACACCCGCGTCTAAACGATCACATGCCTTTCTCTAAACCATCGCTTAGCTTTCCTAAATGATCGCCTAGCGTGCCACGTTTTCTAAACGATCGTTTACCTA